>NC_045962.1:27542968-27842968 GCF_010909765.2 Amblyraja radiata | reverse complement strand
TAATTGTAGTGTAAATATTATTTTTTAATAATTGAATACATTTTTTGATGAATTTAAAAAAAAGCTGGCTACAAAGCTCACGGAACTGGGTCTCTGCGCATCCCTCTGCAATTGGATCCTCGACTTCCTGATCCACAGACTACAGTCTGTCTGAATTGGCGGAAATACCTCATCCTCAGTAACAATCAGTACGGGAGCACCTCAAGGCTGCATGCTCAGTCCCCTGCTTTACTCATTCTATGCTCATGACTCTGTAGCCGGACATGGGGCGAACTCTGTCATCATGTTTGCCGATGACACCACTGTTGTTGGACGAATTACAGATGGTGATGAATCAGAGTATAGAAGTGAGATCGGCCGATTGACCAAATGGTGCTAGCACAACAGCCTGGTTCTCAACACCAGTAAAACCAAGGAACTGATTGTGGACTTTGGAAGGGGAAGAATGAGGACCCACAATCCTGTTCACATCAATGGGACGATGGTGGAGAGGGTCAAAAACTTTAAATTCATGGGCGTGCATATTTCCGAAGATCTTTCCTGGACCCAGCACACTGATGCAATCATAAAGAAGGCATCAGCGCCTCTAATTCCTGAGAAGATTACGGAGCGTTGGTATGTCAAGGAGGATTCTCTTGAACTTCTACAGGTGCACAGTAGAGAGCATGCTGACTGGCTGCATCGTGGCTTGGTTCAGCAACTTGAACGTCCAGGAGCGGAAAAGACTGCAAAAAGTTGTGACCACTGCCCAGTCCATCACCGGCTCTGACCTCCCCATCATTGAAGGGATCTATCCCAGTCACTGCCTCAAAAAGACGGCCAACATCATCAAAGACCGACACCATCCTGGCCACACACTCATTTCACCGTAGCCATCAGGAAGAGGGTACAGGAGCCTGAAAACTGTAACAAACAGGTTCAGGAACAGCTTCTTCCCTACAGCCATCAGGCTATTAAACACGACAGCAAATAAGCTCTGAACTATAACAGACTTATTATTATTGCTCTATCTATCTATATAACTAAAAGTCTCATCTTGACCACTTCCTGTCTGCGCTGTATATTGATTTTAGAAAAATGCTACCCTATATCGCTACCCTATATCCTACTCCGCTGCGGCAGCCCGAGGATTTTTCTGATCGATGAAAAATAAAAATATTGATCAGCTGATTGGTCCTCTCGCCTGTCAATCACCATGGTGACGGTAACGCCCCTTCCGTGGGGGGGGGGGGCAGGACTATAAAACCCTGGATGCCTGAACGCGAGTCGGTCACTCTGGAAGATCGCGAGGGAGAGGCCACAACTGTGATTCTGCTGTGAGTCAACTGAACTGTGAGTCAACTGAACTGTGAGTCTGCAATGTACTTGCAATAAATGATTTGTTGGCCCTTAATGAAAATAAAATGAGTTCGGCTGCCCTGTGCTTGAAACTGAAACGGCAATGGAATTGAAATGAAATGAAAATGAGTCGAGTTGTTTGGCCTGCCCTGTGCTTAAATCTGAAATGGCAATGGAAATTAAATGAAATGAGTTGTTTGGCCTGCCTGAAACCACTAATTTCTGCCCACAAGGCCCCTATAAGCCGAGAAACCAGTCCCTTTTGACCAAAATGCCCGTATTAACCCAGGAAGAGCATTTTGGCCCAAAAGGTACGTGCCTGGAAAGGAAAAGTCCAGCAAAAGTGCCTTTCGCTGAGATTTCACCAATTTTTTTTAACGACCTTCAGCCCATCAGGCCTGTACTAGCCCAGGAGGAGTCCCTTCAGCCCATCAGTAAATATTCCCTCTTCAAGTATTAATCCCCACCCTAGTATTTTTCTCCCTCCCTTCATTGGCTCCCTGTGAGATCCAGGCCAGGATAGACTTTCCTCCTTCATTGCTGTGATCTGCAGAAATAGATGAAAAATGTTTAAAATTGATTCTCCACCCTCTCCCCCTTCTCTCTCACACTCTCACTTGTTTTGGGCAGAATTCTGGCAGTTTCTGAGCTGCCAGCCCACCAGGCCTGAATGACTGAGCTGCCAGCCCACCAGGCCTGAGTGACTGAGCTGCCAGCCCACCAGGCCTGAGTGACTGAGCTGCCAGCCCACCAGGCCTGAGTGACTGATCTACCAGGCCTGAGTGACTGATCTACCAGGCCTGAGTGACTGAGCTGCCAGGCCTGAGTGACTGAGCTGCCAGCCCAAGAATCCATTCGGCCCACAATGTCCATACTAGCCCTCTGGAAACCAGTCGCTTCGGCCCACAACACCCTTACTAGTGCTCCAGAACCCCCCCCCCCCCCCCACTGGCCACCAATATTGGAATTGGTGGAGAGGTGGAATATTGCGTTGGGGGACCAGCCCTCCCTTGTGAACATGGGACCCAATGGGTCCCACCTATTCTAGTATTTGTTTATTTATTGAGTATGTGCGAATGTGTGTGTGTGTATATATACACACTGAACTTTTTTTTCTCCCGTTGTGTACTATGTTTACATGTTCTGTTGTGCTGCAGCGAGTAAGAATTTCATTGTCCTATCTGGGACATATGACAATAAAACATTCTTGACTCTTGAAGAAGAGATGGACTTTTTCTAGCTCCATCTCACTTCTTGTCGGGATTCTTTGGAAGTGGCGACCTTCGAGTTTTCCAGCAGGCGAGAGCCTACAACATTTGCTGACACCTTGGGGGGATTGCACCGGGCAGGAGCAGCTGAACCAAGATGACGAAGGAGAGTCCAAGCCTTCCTGCTGGAGTGATCAAAGTGATCAAATTGATCAAAGCCTCTAATGTTTTGACCAGAAGCATTAGATGAAGGTGCTTTGAACTTATTAACTGCTTTCATTTCCATAGATGCTGCCTGACATGTTCAGCATTTTTTTTCCTATTTCTTGGTTGGAGGAACTGGTCTTATGGAAGAATAGCACATTGTTTCAGGCTTTTATAACGACATCTTTGTCCATGGAAATGTTAACTTCCTACAGAGTGGAATCCAGTCTCTCCAAGAGTTTGCGTGCAACAAGTTGCACCTTTTTAAGGGGAAATATATTTTGACCTTGGCATTCATTGTTTTACTGTCATGCAGCAATATACTCTGAAGCGCATAAAAATGAAAGTGCAGGAAGGCCACGAGGTGGCAACCAATCAGAAAATAAAAACAATGTGCTCGAAGCACTGAGCAGATCAGGTGTCACTGGGAGAGGGGATATGAAAGTATTGGAGTAAGCTATGGAAGAATCTCTGAAATTTCTGGTGTCAGAACATATATCTGGGCATCTCAACTGTCCCTGAAGCCACAGGGATTGCATATGCTGCAAAGATTGTAGCATGCTAATTGCACAAATGTCTGTAAATAGAGGACTTGTGTAAAGTCAAAGTCTTAAGTTTTTATTATTGAACTTTAATTAAAAGATAATTAACAACATTTTCTGGTCTTCCGCAGTATTGAAGTAGTTTTTGTCTGCTTGGAATGAGGAGTTTGTGTACTGATAAGTAATGAGGTTTGGCTGGGCACATATAGATGACTATGACTGCTTTATCTGGGTTGAATGAGTCAAGGCAAGTGAGCTTTCCATTTAGATGCAGGATGATGGCATTCTTGCTCTATGAACCTTGTAGCTTTGAGCCACCATGCACTAAGCTGCGCTGCTCCTTCATTACTCTCTGAATCTTGCTGTTTGGTCTAAACTCCCACTACTTCACTTCAGAATATGACAATTCCTGAAGGCTCTGAACGTGCATGTTGATTGATGCATCAGAGTGGGGAAGGTCCATAAAAGCTATTTTCAGAAATTGGCTGTTGGTTGGGTTGAGTGCAGCAGGTGGAATGAATCGTGCGAGCTACATGAGGAAAGTTCAGCTTGAGACTGCAGACCATTTGGACATAAATGTAATCAATGGAATTAATTAATAAGTGATCGGGTGGTGACATAAATGCAGCCAATTACAGCCTGCACTTGTAGGAAGTATCTTGAGCCTCGTCTCTAAGTACCAGGTCATTGGGGCTGGTCTCACGAATAGTAGACCATCTCTCTAGACACATCTGAGTGGCCAGCTGGAAGAGCCCACATAAGTGTCTAGTCGAGTCCTGGAAGGCTTCTGAAGTGTAGAGATTGGGGATAAGGGTCACTTTCATTGCTACTGGTAAAGTACGACTGTTCAGGAGATGATAACGATATGCTGCCATGTATGGTGATGGAACCTTTTCCATTACTGTTCTGACCATGTACAAGAAACTGAACCTCTACCCATGGATCCAATTTACAACATAGAAACTCCTGCAACTGCATCTCAGCTATGAGCACCTCTTTGCAATGGAGCCTACATTTGGCCCTAAGCCTCCAATTGAAGACCATTCTCTGCGTCTCACTCTTACTACTGGAGAAATGGTGGTGATGTATTTGTGAAGATCTGCTGTAAGCAAATATGAGATTCCAAAACTTCCAAACTCAACCTCAGTTACATAGTTATTGTAAACTCTCAAACTTTCCATAACATTTCTTCAGAAAAGAATGTCATAGTTATTGATTTCACATCAGCACTCAAAGTAGCATCTGGTCAAAATAAATCGTTGATTCCCAAGTTTCCTTCCTTTGAAGATATACACAAAAAGCTGAAGTAACTCAGGAGGACAGGCAGCACCTCTGGAGCGAAGGAATGAAATGAATAGAGATATCTCTGTCTCCTTCTCCCCTGACTCTCAGTCTGAAGAAGGGTCTCGACCCGATACTTCACCATTCGTTCTCTCCAGAGATGCTACCTGTCCCACTGAGTTACTCCAGCATTTTGTGTCTATCTTCAGTGTAAACTGTTATCTGCAGTTCCTTCCTACACATTTCTTTGCTTCTACTTGGCTTGGTTTCATTGACATGTATCATAAACTGTTCTTGTTCTTAATTAGTAATGTGAACATATTTAAGTACCAACCCATCTTCCAGAGGGGATGTCATAATCCTAACTCAGCATTCCTGGGTTAAATATGAAAATTGACAAATTTGGATTGACTTCCTGAAACAAAAGCAGAAAATGCTTAATACATTCAACAGATCTGGCAGCTTCTGTGAAAGGAAGTCATTGAAAGTAAAGCAAATAAATCACTGTTCCACAGTTTTAACACTGGGCAAACTTTGAGTACCTCATTTAAATTTGAGTACTTCATAAAATTCACCTTTTTATATACCAATGAGTGGTTTGCGATGATTTGTCCAATGAAGTACACGTATCCTTATGAATTTTCAATACTTACCAATTCTTAGCAATACGCGATCTACACTTTACACTGGCTCAGAAAAGCAGTCGGCATAATTAAGGACACCCACTCCTCATTCCTTATCTTTTCTTCATGGTCCTGTGACGTTTGCCCTGGGGATAGAAGATATAAAAGATTGAAAGCATATATTCAAGATGCCTCGTCTGCTTTTATCAAACTCTTGAATGGTCCTCTTGTACACTCGGGATAAATTCAGGATCTTCTGATCTGTATTGTTGTTACTTGCAGTTTTTTTAATCAGGACTTTCTTTGCTGTTGTAATATGAGATTCTGAATTATTTTTCTTTTATGCTACCTATGTGCTTGTGGGTAATGTGATTTGCCTAGAACCCACGCAAAACAAAGTTTATTGGTGGACCTCTGTACACATGACAATGATAAACTAATAATACCAAAATGCTGTAACATTGGCACAGACTAAGCCTCTGGATAAAGTTCAATTCAGTGGGTGAGGCAGATGCTGTTTGCAGGAACTTATATGCAGAACAGCGTGTGTACCATCAAAATTGGGCCTCACACACTTGACAATACTGGATGTGTCCACTGATTCTTTGCATGTGTGCCAAGCTCATGAAGAACCCAAAACAAAAAGTTACGGTGTAGCCATTACATAATGGAGTTTTGATAAAATTCCATCTAGTAGGGCAGTAATATGTTGCACCATGCAATGGAATTTCTAGATCTATTTTACAACAGTCTGGAATATTGATTGATGAAAGCGACAATGTGGATTAGGACTATTTGTTTGTAAGCAGAGGTGAGGTCAAATGAAATGGTTGGACCGAAAGGGTCTAAACTTGTAACTTCTGTGCATTTCTGTATACTGAATGCATTCTTTCAGAAAGATTGTCGGCTGTTGTCCAATTCTGGGAATTGCAGTCAATTTTTCCTTCCATGCTGAACTTGGTCACTAGGATTTTCTAGTCCCCGGCTGCATATTAGCTAACAAGCAGTTGAACCAAGGACATATTTTGTTAACTTAATAAAAAATTGACAAGTACAACTTGCATTAATAGTTTGTTAAATTCAATTAATTCTGACTGACTTTCAGCTTCTAAGTATGTAGCTACAAAGCATTGATGCATTTCATGATAACATCATTGTGCTGTGGGTTCTGAGTGATCAGTGTGGTAACAGCGTCTGGAAACTGAAGGCCAGTAATTAAAGAACCACAACACTGAAGCACTGTCAAATCATGAGAATAGCATGAGATTATTAAAAGAGCAGTCTGTGAATGAGGGGAAAAGTTGTAAGATATAAATAAAATGCCACAGGAAACCCCTATTGTGCTAATCGTTATTAGCTTCAGAATATGTTGAATTATTTTTTAGTTTAAATGATGCTTTGTTTAAATAATCGAGAGCAAGCTCTTACTTTGTCGTAGGAAATAGTACTAGAGCATGAATGTTTGCATGTAGACATCATTGATGGCATTCACTGACTTGCAAAATTTCACAGTCATTATTGAAAAGAGCCACGTGGTATATGATGGATGTCGAGGTCTGCATTAACACAAGCATTTTATTATTGTTGGTTGGAAGTGATAGTTGACATGGAGATCCATAAATCAGCAAAACAATTGCAAACTGATGTCACTTTTAAGGGGTCACTGCATTGCCTGTAGGAGGGAAAGTAACCAGAACCCACAAGATTTTATCCTCCAGAAATATCAATACTATTAGTTTCCGATGCTCTGTTTGCTAAAGCCAGTTACTTCATAATATTCCTAAAGACATCTGCAGCCAGCTGAAGAGGGCTCTGGGTCCGCAAAGTGCAGGGTCTCAATGACTGGAACAGCCACAGCAATAAGAGCACGTGCAAGCGAGTGAATAGTAACGATTTGAAGGAAAAGCAAAATAAACCACAGAGGCTGGAAGTACACTTAGCAGGTCAGCCAGCATCTGTGGAAAGAGAAATCAAATTAATATTTTGGGTCCAAGACCCTTGGTCAGAATTTTCTTTAAACAGATGACTGGCAGAATTGGTCAGTTCTGATGCAGATAGAAGGAGCGAATTATGTAAAGTTGGAAAATTCAGTGCAGAGTCCTGAAGGCTGCAATGTACTCCGGTGAGGTGTTCCTCAAGCTTGCATTTGGCCTAATGGTTAAAGTTAGGGAGGCCACGGACAGGCCTTAATGTTCATTTGATGTGTGATCACTGCTAGGATCAGAGCCTGCAATCTCTGATGCTTTTCTGATGGCCATCATAATGCCACTTGCAACACATAACCCCATTTTCCTTTTGGCACAGTTTAATAATCACTCACTGATCATTGAAGATTATCCCCGCTGTACCTGTTCACTGGGATGATCCCAGACATGGAGGGGTTGACCTCCTAAGAAAGGTTAAATAGATTGGTACTCAACACATTAGTGTTAAGAGTGACAGGTAGTCTTATTGAAATGCCTCTAAGCTTCTTAAGAGGGGTAGACATAGAAAATGCTGAGAGAATATTTCCTCTGATAGGAGAACCTCAATAAGATAACGTGTTCCACCTATTCATGTTCCCATCACCCAGCGGAACCCTACATTCTGTGTAAGTTGCTTCTCCCCAATGAACAAGAAATTGACGAAAACAAGTAAAGTGCCTGTCTCACTTTCCCGAGTTATTCACAAATTCTCCCGAGTTTTCCCCTTGATTCAAACTCGCAGAATGTTCGTAACGGGTCCGTAGGAGGCCGTAGGAGTCCGTAGATATATCATAGCGGCTCGCTATGCCAGCCGTAGGTACTCGGGGCATCAGGTAAGTCGGGACGCTTTTTCCAGCCTAATAAAAAATGTACACGAGTAAAAAAAATAGTCGGGAGGATGCCCCGAGTACCTGCGGCTGGCATAACGAGTCGCTACGATATATCTACGGACCCGTTACGAACATTCTGCGAGTTTGAATCAAGGGAAAAACTCGGGAGAATTTGTGAATAACTCGGGAAAGTGGGACAAGCCCTTAACTTTGCACAATTTGGAATAACCATTGCAAAAAGAAAAATCTAAGCAGCAAATTTAGGCTTGTACATTGACTTTCATTATATGTTATTTATTGTACCCAGACCTGGGTAGTTAATGAGCAGACATGGGAAGAGCTCAGTGGCCCTTTGATAATCTGTTGTTTGGGAGCATTGAATTTTGGATTAGAAATCAGCAAACACTGACTATCCAGTTTGCTTCTTGATTTTTATGCAAAATCCATAATACAAATTTATGGGTGTTCAAAGCCTGCCTCTATTTGTGTTTATGTGATGCCTTGACTAAGAGTACTCCTTTGCTAAAGGTGATAAGTATTCTTGAAAATATTTCTAAAGATCAAGAATATCCTGGAAATGTATGGTGCTACTTTATTCAGTGCATTATTTTAGTATGCATATGCTTGTCTCTTTAATTCTAAGACAGTTTTGGGACACTTAAGAATTTATACTGAGGGAGGAAGGAATGCGTTTCAAATGGAAGCTTGAGTTGGAGTCAGTGAGCCTTTGTTTTGCTATTGTAGTGCAGTTCTGCAAACCCTTGCATTTTGGCCTCTGAAAGGATCTTTGTACTTTTTCCAGAAGTTTTCAAGCTTCTCATAAATCTTTTGTCCTTTGTTCAAGTTCATGACTGTTGATTTCAGTGACGTCATACATAGATGTTTAATAATGGCCTGTGGCTATTGCTGTTTGTCATCATGCTTCGTGAAATGAAAGCCACTATCTGTTCTTTACAACAAAAAGAGGGAAGGAAGGCAACTATAGAGAAAGCTGTTCTTTTGCATTGAGAATGCACCCAATTCCACTAAACTAGGAAATTAATTGAAGCTATGGTATTCGCACGTCCCTTTCAAAAAAGACTGAAGAGAGAAATGTTTGTTTCTACTTTAAAATTAGTATTTTTCTTGGCGTTTCATTGTTAATTTAATATAATGCCTTAAAATTTACAGTTAGTAACAAAAATATGCCATGTACATCCCAGGTGCTGGTGTTCTCACTGAGTACAAAGGAACATTTCTGTGGTTTTGGCTCCCATTGATTGTTCTTCTCAGACCTGAATGCTGATATTCACCATATAAAAAAACAATTAGGAAGGTATTCAATCTTCATACAGAATATTCCTGATAATTGTAAGATATGCTTGAAATTGATATATGATGCTTATCTGTTTAGAATTGCTTCTGAAGTAGTATTTGTACCGACACTGTGCAAGTAATCTACTATCTTACACTCTTGTAATTAAGTATGATTTCTGCCTATGTATGGTGAGATTTATACTGAACTGTATGCAAAAACAAATCACAGTATCTAGGTACATGTGACAATAACGTACTATTGAACCATTGAATAGTTGAATATTGTAGTCCCTGATCCCTGCTGCAAAGCTCTCCCCCTCTGTCTGCCCTGCACGGAAGTATTCAATAATCTGTGACTGTGGTGTTGTTTGATCACACATCTAATGTTTTAAAATGAATTCTGAACAGGTTATTGGTTGGTGCTCCGAAAGCAGAAGGATTTCCAGAGCAGAAGGCTAAAGTAACAGGAGGATTATACAAATGCCCCATTACAAACAGAGAAAATGACTGTGAGCGTGCCGTTTTTGACAATGATGGTGAGTGTTATTTTATTGAAGGCCAGGATAGCTAACAGTATAAAAGGTCTTGCTGAAAATGTTAAACAAGAAAATACTGCTGACTGTTTATTCTTTAAGCTACATGGAGAGCTGTAAATATATTTCATAACTTATCCTCTCATTGCAGCAGACGTATGTACATTTATATTAAAAGCTCCCAAGTATTGGAAATATTTACAGGACTGCACAACATTGATAAAAAATTGATAAACAACGACGAATAGTGGTGGTGAAAGTTGTTTCTTGAAAATTGGTGGGGGGGGGGGGGAGAGAGTATGTAAATGGTGAAATTCAGCAAGAATTATTGCTATGGTCATTGCTTTTCTTAATGTATCAGTGATTTTAAAATTAGATCCTTTATTTGTCATTCAGACCTTACGGTCTGAACGAAATGTCATTACCTGCAGCCATACATACAATAATAAACAACAGAACAGACAGTAAACACAAATTAACATCCACCACAGTGAGTCCACCAATTGTATGGGTATAGGGCAATCCACTTCCAAATTTGGTGTTTGCTCAGAAGTTTTGAGAAGGATAATAATAGACATAATAATTGAAATGGAGGTCTGAGCAGTAAATGAAATTTAATGCAAAGAAATGTGGAACGCTGCACTGGGTGGAAAGAATAAGAAACAAAATTCTAAAAGAGATAGAGATTTGCGCTATCCACACAATTTGTTGAAAGTAACAGAGCTGGTTTGGAAAGTGTTCTTTAAAAAATAAGTAAATAGGATCTTAGCCTTATAAACAAGAGATACTGGAGCAAGGAAGCCATGATTTTTTTCCAAAACACTAGTTCAGCCACAACTGGAATATTGGGTCCATTCTGAGTGCCAAACATTTAGACAGATTTGAAAGTTTTGGAGAGAATACAGAAGAGATTTACCTAAATAATTTCTGGAATAACATTTAATTATGTGGGTGGACTGGAGAGGCTGGAGTTTTTTTATTTTTGAGGAGGTAATTGAAGAAGGTTGATGAAAGGTAGACTGTATCTGAATGAATTTTAGTGAGGCTTTTGACAACATCCTGCATGCTAGGTTGGTCTAGAAGATTAATGCACCTGGGATCCACGAAGAGCTGGCTACCTCAATTCAAAAGTGATTTGGTGGTGGGGTGTAGAGGTGAAAGAATACTTTTCTGATTGAAAGTCTGTGACCAGTGATATACTACAGGGATCTGTGCTGGGACTGTTGTTTGTTTGTGATATATTTCCATTCAAGTCATTAGTAAATGGAATGCATTAATACATGTGGATGAACAAATGTTGTCAAAACCCTGACAACTTGCCTATGGGCTCAGTGGGCTGTTTCTTTGTATTCTGTACTTAAATGGGGATTGTACTTGTGTTTGGAAATAACCTTACTGATCTAAATGCAAAAACAATTAATTGTACCATGGTACATATGATAATATGAACCATTAAACCATTACAGTGATGAATTTTGTCTAAGACTACAGCAGAATGCAGATCAGATGGAAAGTTGGGCTGTAGCATTGGCAGATGGAATATAATCTCAGCAAGTGTAAGGTGATGCATTTTGGGAAGTCCAATAAGGGTACAACATGTACAGTAATAGGTTGGGTGCTAAGGAATGTTGATGAACAAAGAAATCTTGGGGATCAAGTTCATCTGAAGGAGGTGTTGCGTTTGTGAAAGGCAAATGCACTAGCTTAGATGGGACTAACATTTTAGTCAACCTGGACAGGTTGGGCCGAAGAGTCTGTTTCCTGTATGATTTAATAACTAAATGGTTATAATGCTTTACAATGCATCAAAAGACATGGCAAATATATGGCAAATGGAAAGGGAGATAAACTGATGTCCAAAAAAATGCTTGCATGGTTTTGGAAGTGGACCACCAAACTATGATTTGCGTTTGTGAACATTTCATGAATGTTGTGATGTGACATTGGACTCAAGACTCAATACGACCAACTAGCTTTCTGGGCCACCTGGTGAATTCTGTTACTCTGTTACTGTGACTACAATGAGGTGATTAAGACCCAGCCCACGGAACACATGTATTCTGTTCCTGTTCCCAGTAAGCATTCCAAATATGAGTGAGTTGAACAACATTCACCATCCAGTACCTGCCTTCAGTACTCCATGGAGGTCGGAGAATTAAACAGAGTGTAAAGTTGGTGATCACTGCAAATTCATTTTGTTCCCATTGTGTGCCTTAATGAAACTCACAATATTACAGTGTACTTTGTACATAAAATAACATCAGTTTTATTATCAGAAAGCCTTTCGCTGACTTTAGTTGACTGCAGGGATTATGCCTGACTTCATGATGTGATACGGTTCCCTCCCAGCCATTGGAAATGTAATGGGTGTTTATACTATATTGGTTGCTAATTTGATGCAGATCCCAGCTGCTGTGGAAATTAATCTGCTGCCAACACTGGAGAGAATGTTTTAAAGAAGTTACTCTCTCATGTAAATTCACCATTAGTTTTCCAGATGGATGGCAGGTTCAGAAAATTAGTTGGTGAAAACATGGTCCTTTCCAAATATCTAATACAGCACTAAAGATAATTTCATTCACAGTCAATTGTCATGGGCTAATGTGTGCAATGTAGTAAAGTGCCTGTCCCACTGCGGCGACCTAATTCGCAAGTTTAGAAGAGTTTGCCCTCGACTCATACTCGCAGCATGGTCGACATGAGGTCCTAGGGGGTCTTTGTAACTCTCCTTCATGCTCGAGAGTAGTCCCCGCATACTTGAGGCCTCAGCTAGGTCGCAGCGTTTTATTCAACATGTTGTAAAATGCTCGCGAGTAAATAAATGTCGCCATGGAAAATATGTATATTTTTTTACTCGTAAGTTTAGTCAAGGTAGGTCATAGTAGGTCGTAATGCTATCGTATGTAATCGAAGGCAATCAAAGCTAGTCGAAGGTAGTCAAAGGTAAAGCTCGTTGAGAAAAAAAAGGTAAGTGAACCGACCGGTAATGTTAAATTAACGCAAAACTTTATTAAAAATTGTCCGGCTTCTTAAAAGTGTCTCCACTCCTTCTCCCCCCTTCTCACTCCCTCTCTCCCCTTCTCCCTCCCCCCCCCCCTGCCGTTAGCGAGACTTCCCGAGTACCTGCCATTAGCGTTATGAGCCGCTAAGAGACGTCCCAGAGTTCCGTCGTACCCGCTACGTTCATTCTCTGTGCCATGAGTTTGATTTTTTAAAAACTTGGGAGAGCTCTTGTAATGAACTCGTACCATGGGACAGGGCCATGACTGTGCTTTTACCTACCTGTTCATCGCGGGTGTGAATTTCAGACCGCTCCCCCGCTTCCCCTGGCCCCCGCCTATGCGATGTGTTTGTGTGTTTGTGTGTGCAGACGGTTGATCCGGCTCGCTGTTTCATCGCTGACGGTCGATCCAGCTCGAGGTTTTCAGTCGAGTGCCTTCGAACTTGAAAGTGGAAGACAGTCGCTGAAAACTCGCGCTAGTGGGACATTCCCTAAAAGGAGATAAATGTAATCCTCTGGCTGTTCAATCATAATACTTTCGTACTGTATGCCAGATGATTCTGCTGGTAATTGTTACAAGAGAATTTTGTCCGAACAGTCTGTGACGCATAGCGCTGTGCCCATAGCGCTATATTTAAACCCCATAGCGCTATGTTTAAAGCTCATAGCTCTGCGGCCGGTAGCGCTATATTTAAAGACCATAGTGCTGTGGCCGGCAGCGCTATACTTAGAACCCATAGCGCTGCAGCTGACAGCTCTTTGTTTAAATTCCCACATGCTAAGCCGACAGCGCTCTGTTTAAACTTTTGCGCGCCAAACCGGCAGTGTTGTGTGTATTGATTTGCGGGCCAAGTCTGTAGCGCTGTGTGTATTGATTTGAGCGCCAGTCTGCGGCTGATAGCGTTTTGTTCCCAATTGGGTGGGGGGTGGGGGGGGGGGGGGTGAAGGCCACGCCCAACCCCCTGCCATTGGATATAGTTTGAATTTGGGAGCAGTATTATTGGCCAGGCCAATGTATACCTGTCTAAAGGCAGGCGCCAAGAAGCCACAAGTTTAGTTTATGTATGAGAGGGGGTCACCGACAGGCTGAGTCGTGATCAGAGACAGACACAGACACACACACACACACACACACACACACACACACACACACACACACACACACACACACACACACACACACACACACACACACACACACACACACACACTGCTGAAGCAAAAACGTGCTTTAAATAACATCCAACAAACACTCACCATAGACAGAGCAGCTCTCCTGAATTATTCAATGCGCATGCACTCGGCGCCATCTTGATGTCACCCTCTGAGTGAGCCACCACACTTTCGGGTTTTATCATCCCTCCCCCCTGCTGCCAGCGGGGGCAGCAGAGAGAATGGCAAAACATTTTTAGACATTAATATCTCTCTGATTTTTCATCGGTGGGAAAAATCCTCCGGTCCAGTTCGGCAGAGGGGGGCTCTGAGCAAGGTGGCCAAAAGTGATGGCCGTAATTGGCGGCGTTCTCTCCGAAATCACACTGCAGTGAGTCAAAAGCGGTCAAGATCTTACTTTTAGTAATATAGATATATATGGTCTATGGTATATAGACACACTGAACTTTTATCTCCTTTTCTGTATTATGTTTACATATTCTGTTGTGCAGCAGCAAGCAAGAATTTCATTGTCCTATCTGGAACACATGACAATGTTGGCCGGTGTGGGCAAGTTGGGCTGTATCACTCTATGACTATCAGGAGGCATCCTTGGAGAGAGACACAGAGTTAATGTTGCAGGCCTGAAGTGGAAAAAGGAAATAAAATGTTGTGTAAAGTTGTAAATGGGGGAAGAAAAAGAAAGAACACTGGAATGTCTGTGATAGGGTGGACACCAAACGTTGTCTAGGAATTGTTTTTGATATTGGTTTAGGGGAGGACATTAATGTTAATCAAATGGAACTTTCTAGAAAGTAAAAATGTACGCAGACGAATTAGCTCAGTAGAGAACATGAAACAAGCTGGGTAGGAAAGAACTGCAGAGGCTAGTTTAAATCGAAGGTAGACAGAAAATGCTGAAGTAACTCGGTGGGTCAGGCAGCATTTCTGGAGAGAAGGAATGGGTGACGTTTCAGGCCGAGACTTCTTCAGACACTTCAAGCTGGGACTGCTGTGATATGCTGAACACAACATAATGGCTAGAAATCTGAAATAGGAGAATGCTGAAATAGTTGGCAGAAAAGGTACCATTTGTGAAAAGAAAAAAATGGTATGGGTGGATGGTACTGGAATTGACTAATTTTGGACACACAGGAAAAGCTAATTACCAGAAATGATTGAATTGCATATAGAATTATTCTCTCTGCGATTAGTAATGTGGAGAAACAAGAAACCGCACAACTAATAATGTGGAGAAACCGAAAATGCTGGAATCTGGAGCAAAAACTAATCCACCAGAAGAACTTGGCAGGTGAAGTGGCAACTGTGGAGACAAAAGAGATGTTTCACCATTTTAGACCTTGTACCAGGATTGGTGGAGGAGAGGGGGAAAATGGCCAATATAGGAAGAGAGGAAGGACAGGAGTTGGTAGGTGATAGGTGGAACCAGATGAACGGAGGGCTGATGGACAGATGGAACCAAGTAAGGGGTGTCGGGTGATGGAAATGCTGAACGAAGGGAGAGAGACTATTGGTGGACAGGTGGGAGCGGGAAAGGAACACTGGAAGCATGGGCTGCCAGAAAATAGAATTGAATTGAATTGAATTGAATCCTTTATTTGTCATTCAGACCTTTCGGTCTGAACGAAATGCTGTTGCCTGCAGCCATACATGTAATAATAACAAAACACAATAAACACAAATTAACATCCACCACAGTGAGTTCACCAAACACCTCCTCACTGTGATGGAGGCAAAAGTCTTAGAGTTACTGTCTCTTCCCTCCTCTTCTCCCTCTGCGCCGAGGCGATACCCCACCGGGTGATGGCATCAGTCCCACGGTTCAAGCTCCGCGGCCCGGGGGTGGTCGAAGCTGCCCGCAGCTGTTGCAACGGGTGCTCCGGAAAACAGGCACCAGCCTGTGACCTGCGAGCTCCCGACATTGTCCTCCACTGGCCCGCGGCCGAGCCCCGGATCCAGGTCGCCGCCGCCAGAACGCCGCCTCAGCCGCCGTAGCACCGTCTCCGCCCCGCACGGGGCCGCCCACAAGGCAGCGTCTCAGCCCCGCACCGGGCTGCCCCCACGGGAGCACCTTCCAGCCGGGAGCCGGTCCGCCCACACGGCAGCGTCTCAGCCCCGCACCGGGCTGCCCCCACGGGAGCACCTTCCAGCCGGGAGCCGGTCCGCCCACAAGGCAGCGTCTCAGCCCCGCACCGGGCTGCCCCCACGGGAGCACCTTCCAGCCGGGAGCCGGTCCGCCCACACGGCAGCGTCTCAGCCCCACACCGGGCTGCCCCCACGAGAGCACCTTCCAGCCGGGAGCCGGTCCGCCCACACGGCAGTGTCTCAGCCCCGCGCCGTCTGCCCTCACCGGAGCGCCGAGTCGTGCCGCTACCCGGACATCGCCACAGCTCGAAGACGGCCAGCCTCGCGTTGGTGAGTCCTGGCTGGCTCTACCTCCGGACCCTCGAGGTCGGTCGCAGGTTGGAGGCCGCCAGCTCCGCCATTAGGCCTCAGCGCAGACGGGGGAAGAGAAGGGGATACGACAAAAAGTCGCATTCCCCCGAAGGGAGAGACAGAAGCCCTGTTTCACCCTCCCCCCACACACATAACACCACCTAATAACCAAAAAAATTACTAAACTAGACAAAAAAAACAACACAAAAAGTAAAAACAGACAGACTGCAGGCGAGCCGCAGCTGTATCAAAGCGCCGCCACTTCCGGAAGATACAATGTTCATTATAATTGTGGTGCAAGTCACCCATGTGGAATGAGGATTTGTTCTTCTAGTTTGTGTTTGGTCACACTGTGGCAGTGGAAAGGGATGCGGATGGAATGTCAGTGTGGGAATGGAAAGGGGAATTGAAATGATGTGCAACTGGAAGCTGAGGTGGCTGTTGTAGACAGAGCATGGGTGCTTTGCAAACCATTGGCTTATCTACGCTTGGTCTCTCCCATTTAGAGGAGGTTTCATAGCAAGCACTAAATACAGTCGGCCAGTTTGGTGTAGGTGCATGTGAATGTCTACCTTACTGGAAGGATTGCTTGAGTCGTTGGTTGGTTGGTGGAATCTCTTGCACCTTCTTTGGTTGCAGGGGAAAGAACCAGGGGATGGAGGGGGTGGGAAGGGATTGGAGCAAGCAACTACGTCAACGTCTTGGTTAATGACCCATTGTCAAACAAAAGAGTAGAAAACAAAACAAATATTTTATCTGTCTTGATAGAAGAAGATTGGTATTGTCATTTGTTTATTAGGCAGAAAATCTGAAAACATTGCAGACTATGAATGGGCTTTTCTTTATCCATTCTGCCTGGGGAAATCAGGTTAGCTTACCTAAATGGACTTTTGTCTCCCTTGCTCCTCAGCAGATAAAATATATTTGCAGAGTTTATTATCCTCTGAGTTTTGTTAGGCAAGTGTCAGTGCTTTGAGCATTTGAGACTGTGGTAAATCCTATCTGCAAGTGTAGCTGTGTCATTGGCTTGGCAGATGATGTGCCCTATTTCTGTTTTCCTAAGTACAGTGAAGTTCCTTTTTGTATTTAAAAATCTTACTATAGATGGACACAAACATACTTGAATACAAGAATGTTAGAGTAGAAGATTACACTGAGATAGGACACGAGAGTCACAACATTTCCAGTGCCATTTTGTGCAATTCAAGTCCAAAGCTGTTAACAATGGAGAAACTTAATTTTGCCATAAAGGTCTTTAGTCCTGGTGGCGGCACTGGGTCGGAGTTGCAAGGTTTGCCTGGCCAGGCGAGATGTTGTAGGTGTCCTCCACTGCTCCGTGTCGCAGCAAATTTCACTTACAAAAGATTTAGTGATTTTTAAAGGTTGCAAAGGTTTTGTGAGGATCCAAGTGGGAAGGACCACATCTCCATGAACTATACATGCTACAATTGCTGCCCTTCTCATTGCAAACTAGCATCAGTGCTAGAAATATGAGGCGTGTCCTTTGACCACCTTCTTTCCCACCACTCAGAGCCTAAGATCTGAACTATGGACAGCCTAATGGCACATTAAAAAAGGTTAAAGGGAAATATTTAATTGTTTAATTGTCTCTGAAGGTTATTTTTACCCTCTTTACAGTTGACCTATCGCTGGAAAGTAAAGATGATCAGTGGATGGGTGTATCTGTGGAAAGCCAGGGTCCGGGAGGAAAGGTTATGGTAAGTTTTGAGCTCTTCACAAATGTTATTTTCCGACTACTTTCCTCAGATCCTGGTGCTCAACTGTTCCTTCCACCCATCTACCTGTGCTATTTTCATAGTAGTCCACTGTATTTACTGCCGACAACTCATCCACACTAGCTCATCTACACTAGGAAGACTAAATGCAATGACGGAACATCTCCATTCAATCCACATGAGTGGACACTAGCTTCTGATAGCTTTTAGTTACCTGTTGAACCCCCTTTTAACCTTGCTAAATGTGACCATCTAACTGTTCCAATGACACTCAATTGAACTTGAAAATCAGCATCCTTTGACGTGGCAAACAATCTCCTTTGAGCTCAACAACTTCAGGTGTAACCATTACTCCATTTTATTTTTTCTGCTGACAGCTCTTGGCAATTTTTTTATTGTATTTATCGTTCCTTTAGAGACCTTTCATTTCTTGTCCAATTGGAACCCCATTTTGCTTCATTTACTATGGAAATATCTATGAAGGATTTCCTTGTGGAATTGTAACTACAATAAAGCTATTAAGGAATCATTTGTTTATATGCTTATTACTTATATTTTCAGCCTGGGTGCTGTCCGTGCAGAAGTAGATGGGACCGATTATTTTTAAAACTATACGTAGCTTTAATTCATTATTTTTAATTAGAGGGGATTTTTTGGCAGGAATCGTTCAGTAGAAAAATGATCACTTCGAAGTGAGGCACAACAAAAACAAAATGTGGAAACTGACTTGCAGGGAGTGGATTTTTCTGGTTAACATTAACCGGCGGGACATTGGTGATGGGAAACTTGGCATTTGTAAAGCCATTGAATATCAAGGATCGATTAGACTGCTCTTGAAGATGGTATTGTCTGGCATTTGTGTGACATGAATGTTATTTGCTGTTACTTGACCCATGCCTGCACGGGCTAGCTGTTACTTAGCCCATGCCTGTTTAGGTCTTGCTGCTTGCATGCACCCACTGTTCCATATGTTGAGGAGTGTCAAATGGATTCAAACATTACACAATTATCAGCAAACATCATTTCTGAGTCTAAGTTGGTAAGAAGTTCATTGATGAAGCAGGTGAAGATGGTTGCAATGATTATCACGGTTGAATAGGTTCCTGGCTAGTCATTTAATGATGGGCTGTATCAGGTAACTGCATGGATTATTCTTATTCTTATTGTCTAACTGTTCATCTTGAATGTAAAATATTTTGTAATTTCAGGTTTGTGCGCATCGATACGAGCAAAGGCGACATGTGAATAATGTAGAGGAGTCTCGTGATGTGACCGGACAGTGCTATATTTTGAGCCAGGATCTAATTTTCCGAGGAAATGAAACTGATGTAAATGTGAAACTTTGTGCCGGGCGACCGCAAGGTCACGAAAAGTTTGGTATCTGTCAGCAAGGTGTAGCTGGTGCTTTCTCCAAGGGTGATAATTATTGTGTGTACGGGGCTCCAGGTGCCTACAACTGGAAAGGTAACTTTCTTCCAAGCAAAGCACGGTGACATTTAGTTTTCTTGTGATATGCGATATCTGTAAAATAAGCATATCAAGTTTGCTGAATAAAGTTTCACTTTTTAAAATTAGTAATACAGGTGCACAACCTTTTATCCGAAAGCCTTGGGACCAGACACTTCTCGGATTTCGGAATTTTTCGGATTTCCGAATGGAAGATTTTTTGCGTAGATTAGGTAGGTAGCGCGGGCGGCTTGAAAAGTCTGGAGCGGCTGCCTCCTCCCCGGAGACCGGGGAATCATTGCTTAAATGTTAGTCAGTTAGTTTGGAGGGATTTTATGTGGTGGGGGGGGTGAAGGGGGAAACTTTAATTCTTAGTCCCCTACCTGGTCGGAGAGGCGGGGAGCGGGCAATGCCTTACCGGGTCGCCGTGCAGTAAGCTCCGGAGCGCTGTGGCCGCCGACTCCCAACATCGCGGAGCTGGGGGCTGCGGGCGGCGCCGGTTGGAGCTCCGACCCCGGCAACTCTACCCCTGGCTGCGCGGCGCTCCAAATCCAGCGCCAGACGCCCGCAGCCCCAGCTCCGCGGTGTTGGGAGTCGGCGGCGTCGCAGCGCTGGGATACCAGCGGGGAGCGGGCAATGCCTTACCGGGTCGCCGTGCGGTAAGCTCCGGAGCGCTGTGGCTGCCGACACACAACATCGCGGAGCTGGGGCTGCGGGCGTCCGGCCGCGGGCCGCGCTGGATTTGGAGCGCCGCGCAGCCAGGGGTAGAGTTGCCGGGGTCGGAGCTACAACCGGCGCCGCCCGCGGCCGGACGCCCGCAGCCCCAGCTCCGCGATGTTGGGAGTCGGCGGCCACAGCGCTCCGGAGCTTACTGCACGGCGACCCGGTAAGGCATTGCCCGCTCCTCGCCTCTCCGACCAGGTAGGGGACTAAGAATTAAAGTTTCCCCTTTCAACCCCCCCCCCCCCTTCACATAAAAGCCCTCCAAACTAACTGACTAACATTTAAGCAATGATTTACAGATGTTTAAGTGTCTCCCCGGTCTCCGGGGAGGAGGCAGCCGCTACAGTAGTAGAGACCTGGGTTGACCGTGGGTCATTTCGGGTCAAGTTTGGCGCCAAACGCGAGCTTTGGTGTACAGACGACATCCTGGAAAAAATGTCCGGTTATCGGAGCTTTTCGGTTTCCGGAACACCGGATAAAAGGTTGTGCACCTGTATATATATATATGAAGAATCGGCAATTTATAGCTGTTTACAATATAATAATAATAAACTTTATTTCGGATTCAAGGTCCAGACTAGGGACAACGTTACATAAAAATGCATCATAACAGCACTCTTACAAGCATGTTCCACACCATACACAGACATATAGTAAGGAGCTGCTGGAGACCAGCGCTAGATGGACTAAAGACCACAAGATCACCTGCATACATAATATGGTTCACTAAAATATTACCAATCCTGCACCCAGTGTTACATGCTTTCAATTGTTTGGACAGATCATCAATATAAAGATTAAAAAGGAATGGGGACAAAATCCCCCCCTTGTCTAACACCATTGCTAACTCCAAACGGGGCTGAGACCCTATTGCCCCATATTATTTGCAGTCTGGTGGGTATACCAGTAGGCCAGAATTCTCACAATGCACCCCTCTCTGACTCATTTTAACTAATTGTTTGTAAAGTTAAATTAATCTGCTCAACCTCCTTTGAATTCATGACCATGCACGGGTTTGTATGTAAAATTGCTCGGGATACTTTTCAGATTCATCATACAAAATTTTCCTGTCATAAGAACATGTAAACTCTGCAAAATGCCATTTTCACATCCCATAGTCGATTCCACCATTTTCCTGACTACTCTTAATATCAGATTCAGATTCAGATCAGATTCAACTTTAATTGTCATTGTCAGTGTACAGTACAGAGACAACGAAATGCAGTTAGCAGCTCCCTGGAGAGCGACATAGAATATGATTTCAATAAATAAATCTATTTACATGCATACAGTCATAGTGTTTTTCCTGTGGGAGGAGTGTCCGGGGGGGGGGGGGGGGTTGATTGGCAGTCACCGAGGTACAGTGTTGAGTAGTGTGACAGCCGCAGGGAAGAAGCTATTCCTGGACCTGCTGGTCCGGCAACGGAGAGACCTGTAGCGCCTCCCGGATGGTAGGAGGGTAAACAGTCCATGGTTGGGGTGAGAGCAGTCCTTGGCGATGCTGAGCGCCCTTCGCAGACAACGCTTGCTTTGGACAGACTCAATGGAGCGAGGAACCGGTGATGCGTTGGGCAATTCTCACCACCCTCTGCAATGCTTTCCGATCACACAGAGCGGTTGCCATACCATACTGTGATACAGTTGGTAAGGAGGCTCTCGATGGTGCAGCGGTAGAAGTTCACCAGAATCTGAGGAGACAGATGGACCTTCTTCAGTCTCCTCATATCATTTGTATTTATAGGTTGAGTTACTGAAATTATATTCAAATATTTGAAATTCGTACAATTGTGTAATCAATATAATTGAGAATGTAAAACCAACAAAAATTCTCATTTAATGCTCAAAGTAACCTGCAGCATACTGACCGTAATGCAACATGCACCTGTACTTTGGATGGAATCACTTATGCTGATAATTAACTGTTTGTCCCCTCAGGTATTGTGCACGTAGAATCCAGAGATATTGAGGAAATTAATTTTGATGATGGACCCTACGAAGTCGGTGATGAAAATATCAGGGATGAGAAATTGGTGCCTGTTCCTGCGAACAGCTATTTAGGTACGCTGAGTAAAGGGAATAAACATTTTATGTGTGTGTATGTATGTGTGTATGTATATATTGTATGTAATTGCATAATTTTGTGACAAATAGATGGCTCATTCAGCGATCTAGCACAGTGATTTAGCATTAAATGGCTTCTTTATGTGCTATGAGATTTTATTCCAAAATTGGTTCTGATTCATGGTGGTGCAGCGATAGTTCCCTGACATCGGTGGTGGGGAAGATGCTGGAGTCAATCATAAAAGATGAAATAGCGGCACATTTGGATAGCAGTAACAGGATCGGTCTGAGTCAGCATGAATTTACGAAGGGGAAATCATGCTTGACTAATCTTCTGGAATTTTTTGAGAATGTAACTAGGAAAATGGATAAGGGAGAGCCCGTGGATGTAGTGTACCTGGAATTTCAAAAAGCATTTGATAAGGTCCCACATAGGAGATTAGTGGGCAAAATTAGGGCACATGGTATTGGGGGTAGAGTGCTGACATGGATAGAAAATTGGTTGGCAGACAGGAAACAAAGAGAAGGGATTAACGGGTCCCTTTCAGAATGGCAGGCAGTGACTAGTGGGGTACCGCAAGGCTCGGTGCTGGGACTGCAGCTATTTACAATATATATCAATGATTTAGATGAAGGTATTCAAAGTAACATTAGCAAATTTGCAGATGACACAACTGGGTGGCAGTGTGAACTGTGAGGAGGATACTATGAGAATGCAGGGTGACTTGGACAGGTTGGGTGAGTGGGCAGATGCATGGTAGATGCAGTTTAATGCGGATAAATGTGAGGTTATCCACTTTGGTAGCAAAAACAGGAAGGCAGATTATTATCCAAACGGTGTCAAGTTGGGAAAAGGGGAAGTACAACGCGATCTGGGGGTCCTTGTTCATCAGTCAATGAAAGTATGCATGCAGGCACAGCAGGCAGTGAAGAAAGTGATTGGCATGTTGGCCTTTATAACAAGAGTTGAGTATAGGAGCAAAAAGTTCCTTCTGCAGTTGTACAGGGCCCTGGTGAGACCACACCTGGAGTATTGTGTGCAGTTTTGGTCCCCTAATTTGAGGAAAGACATTCTTTCTATTGAGGGAGTGCAGCGTAGGTTTACAATGTAAATTCCCAGGATGGCGTGACTGTCATATGCTGAGAGAATGGAGCGACTGGGCTTGTATACACTGGAGTTTATAAGGATGAGAGGATATTTTATTGAAACATATAAGATTATTAAGGGTAGAGGCAGGAAACGTGTTCCCGATGTTGGGGGAGTCAATAGACAATAGGTGCAGGGGTAGGCATTTGACCCTTCGAGCCAGCACCGCCAGTTTAAGAATAAGGGGTAAGCCATTCAGAACGGAGATGAGGAAACACTTTTTCATACAGAGAGTTGCGAGTCTGTGGAATTCTCTGACTCAGAGGGCGGTGGAGGCCGGTTCTCTGGATACTTTCAAGAGAGAGCTAGATAGGGCTCTTAAAGATAGCGGAGTCAGGGGATTATGGGGAGAAGGCAGGAACAGGGTACTGATTGGAGATGATCAGCCATGATCACATTGAATGGCAGTGCTGGCTCGAAGGGCCGAATGGCCTACTCCTGCACCTATTGTCTATTACAGAGCCAGAGACCCAGGTTCAATCCTGACTATGCTGTATGTACAGAGCTTGTACGTTCTCTCTGAGGGTTTTCTCCAGGTGTACTGGTTTCCTCCCACACTCCAAAGACGTAGACGTTTGTCGGTTAATTGGCTTCAGTAAAGTTGTCCTGAATGTGTAGGATAGGCATATGGATATGGAGGGATATGAATTATATGGTGGAGGCAATTCAGAGTTGGTCTTGGCATCATGTTCAGCACAGACATTGTGGGCTGAAGAGTCTGTTCTAATCCTGTACTGTTCTATGTAGTTAACTTGTGCAATTCGATTCAAAGAGAGTAACTCTCCGAATAAGAGAATATTTGTCACTATCCCCCTAACACGGTGTTTGTCTTGTGTGGCCATGCTCCAAGATTGGCGGGGGACTTGCTGAAGTTTAAGAATGTGGAATTACCAAATCCTGGAGTGAAGTTGAACCCCTATCCTTATTTGTGGGAGTGGGCCTATTTCACTTACTGCAGAGAGATGTAGGGGTACCTAAGCTGCAAATTCCACAACACACATTCCAGAAGAGCTCAGTCTGTTGCTCAGTCTAAGGTGTCCCCAGCAAGTCTGGGCCAAAGGGAAAAAAATGCCAAAGAGATGTTTTGTTCCCTGAAGAGCCGTTGTTCCCTGCAGACCAAGATCATTAATCTCCTTTTGATTAATTTGCCTTAGTCACTGAAAGAGTTACGGTCTTTTTTATGGCCTAAATGGGACGTGTGCCAGGTTTGAGCTGGCATGAATTCTACTGAGGCTTATTAAAGACATAATGAGCAGAATTTTCCCAGGAAAGTTTTGGAAGTGACTCAGGCGTACTCCTTCGATATTGGTTCGAATAAAAAATGTACTAGGGTGATGTTCCACCTCCCCCTCAACAAACTCGCATTGAAGAGAGCAGTCTGAGCAGCTATGATCCAGCGGTGGAGGTTTGTACCACCTTCACTGGCTTAAGGAATGTTAGAATCTAAGGCATGTTTAATTACTGATTTTTTAAATTATCTTATACCTTGTGTCATGAAATGTATACTTGAATAATTAACCACTTGCTTTTATGAAGTATAATTATTTGTTGTGAGGTGTTCCACAGATGCAGGTCACCTTTAGTCTGCATCCATTTGATTCCCATGATAGTGTCGTCAGAACATCTGACTGCAGAGAATTATGGCCAGATGCACAAAAAACAGCAGGAGCCTTGATTTATTACCAAATGTGATCATACTGCTCAATAGAATATAGAACAGTACCACACCAGAACTGACCCTTTGGCCCACAATGTCTGTGCAGAACAAGATGCCAGGACCAACTTCATTATCCCTCCGTTACCTGCATATCACGCGCCTATCTAAAAGTCTCTTAAATGCCACTAGCGTATCTTCCCCAACCATGTGATATACTCATAACCGAATTGCAAATGTGTATTGATTTAATAGATTGCAGATATGATGCAATTACACAATTATGGTGTCATTACCTGTCCATTACCGTTTTATTGATTAGAATATGTGCTTTCATTCTACTGTTCTGTGTTAGGCTTCTCTCTGGACTCTGGCAAGGGAATCATATCGAAAGACATATTGACCATTGTGTCGGGTGCACCAAGAGCCAACCACACTGGGGCTGTTCTTTTCCTAACGATGGAAAGACAGAATCTAAAGACCGAGTACATCCTGAATGGAGAAGGGCTAGCGTCGTCTTTTGGATATGATATTGCTGTAGTGGATCTTAATCAAGACGGGTTAGTCCATTGAGCTGTCGCAAGGGACAAGTGATAATTTGATATACTGCAGGTCACGTGTCAGACAAGCAAGCTTTCACGCCACCCCTTTTTTCTTCTGCCAGCTATCACCTTTTTTTCTGCCAGCTATTACCTTCAACTACCATCAAATCTGACTCAAAATGTCATCTGTGCATTCACACCACAAATGGCGCTGGACCCGCTGTGCCTCTCCAGCAGTATGTTTTTTTGCTTGCGGTTCCAATATCTGCAATCTCATGTATCTCCACTCTCTCCCACACAATGTGTTAACACAATAGTGAGCAAAAGTGCAGACCATGCTAACTTTTTTCCTGATTTTTATTCATAAGGAAAGACCAAAAGAAAGCATACTGACTCAATTGGCAAAAATTCATCTGACCATGATAAAAAGAGCAAAGAAATAGCATGTAAAATGATTGATGGTTAAAGGGAAATACACAAGTCTTCTGAAATATAACTTCAATTGGTTTGTTTGTGGAAGAATGGCTGGGCAAATGAAGATGCTGGTTTCGACAATAGGACACAAAGTGCTGGAGTAATGCAGCAGGTATGGGAACATCTCTGGAGAATACGAGATGCTTCCGGACCTGCAGAGTTATACTCTGGCACTTTGTGCCCTTTTAAGCACCCAGAATTTAGAGCCAGAAGGAATGGCTTGAGATACAAAATAAAGGATCTAGGCTCCTCGGAATGTTTTGCACTTTGATTAACTAGAAACAGAGAAAATAGGTTCAGGAGTCGGCCCTTCGTGCCAGCACTGCCATTCAATATGCTCATGGCTGATCATCCAAAATCAGTATCCCGTTCCTGCTTTTTCCCCATTTCCCTTAATTCTGTTAGCCCCAAGAGCTAAATCTAACTCTCTCTTGTAAACATCCAGTGAATTGGCCTCCATTGCCTTCTGTGGCACAGAATTCCACAGATTCACAACTCTTCGGGTGAAAACGTTTTTTTTTCCTCATCTCAGTCCTAGATGTTCTACCCCTTATTCTTAAACTGTGACCCCTGTTTCTGGACTCCCCCAACATCGGAAACATTTTTCCTGCATTTAGCCTGTCCAATCCATTAAGAATTTTATGTTTCTATAAGATACCCTCTCATCCTTCTAAATTCCAATGAATACAAGCCTAGTCGACCCATTCTTTCATCATGTCAGTCCCGCCATCCCGGGAATTAACCTGGTGAAACTACACTGCACTGCCTCAATAGCAAGGATGTCCTTCCTCAAATTTGGAAACCAAAGCTGCACACAATACTCCAGGTGTGATCTCACCAGGGCACCGTACAACTGCAGTAGGACCTCCTTGTTCCTGTACTCAAATCCTCTCGCTAATGAAGGCCAACATTTGCTTTCTTCACTGCCTGCTGTATCTGCATGCTTACTTTCAGTGACTGATGTACAAGGACACCCGGGTCTCGTTGCACCTCCCCTTTTCCTAATCTGACCTAAATATCCTGTTAATCTCTTCAGTTTCAAAATAAATAATAAATCTGGCCCTCTTTCTCATTACTAACCTTCTCTAGTTTGGGAATCTACTCAGTCCCCTCTAATGTTATCAGATCCTTCCTATAATCTAGTGACTAGGAACCAAAGATCTTAGAGCGGAGCAAGATAGTCAACTCGACGAAAAAGCCGTAGTAGGTCATGGATAATCTTTTGCGCCATTTCCGTAACCAGCTTCCGTCTCCGCTCTAGTATCTTTGCTTTGGTCATGGTGTCTTCATATTGCTATTATTTTATTAAATACCACACAAATCATCTTTTTTTTCTCAGCTGCTGGTGATTTTTGTTGATATTCCTGCCTAGTCTTCCTTATTAACTTTGAACATACAAAATATTGCCATTAGGAAAGAGATCCAGAAAATCCTGCACCCACTCAAGCCATCCTCCCCCGCCTCCAACACGGACAAGGAGCGATCACCTGCCGCCTTTTTTGTTAAACATCTATTTCCTCCGGGTGTTTTTTTTAAATTTCCCCCCTTACCATTTCGGTACTTTTTCGATAGCTGCCATGACCCGTTTGATGTCATCCTTCGCCCTGCTCCTGGTCTCGGCCCGCACCGATCTACCGGACATGCTGTGTGTGTGTGTTTGTCGAAGTCTGAGGGGAGAAGCGTCGGCACCAAGACCGAGCGAATGAGCGGACAGACGGACGAAAGGAAAGATCATAGAGCGGAATAGATGACATTTCGGGTCGAGACCCTTCTTCAGACTGAATCAGGGGAAAGAGGAACAATAGATATAGACGGTACTAAGGACAAATGAATGGAAGATATGCCTATATCTCCCGTTTCCCTTTCCCTTGACTGTCAGTCCGAAGAAGGGTCTTGACCCGAAATGTCACCTATGCCGCTCTATGATCTTTGCTTTCGTCCGTCTGTCTGCGCATTCGCTCGCTCTTGGTGCCGGCGCTTCTCCCCTCGGGCTTCGACACACACACACAATTATACTCACACACTTATACTCACACATATATATACACACACATATATATACACACACGCACACCCACACACACACATATATACACACATATACACACACACACTTATACTCACACATATATATACACACACGCACACCCACACACACACATATACACACACACACACACACACACACACACACACACACACACACACATATATATATATATATATATATATATATATATATATATATACACACACACTGCATGTCCGGCAGATCGGTGCGTCCCGAGACCAGGAACAGGGCGAAGGATGACATCAAACGGGTCATGGCAGCTATCAAAAAAAGTCTACCCGAAATATTACCTAGTCCTTTTCTCCAGAGATGCTGCCTGATCCGCTGATTTACTCCAGCCTTTTATGTCTGTCTTCGGTTTAAACCAGCATCTGCAGTTCCTCCCTGTACAAGGTATGTGCTGTTTTAACTGAACGCATAACTGAAGTCGGGTCAGATCAAAGATAGGGTCGGGGTTACTGAAATGGAGGAAGTTACGCTCCGTTGCATACTATAAGTCAGTCCATTGGATTTTGCAGGAGTAGTCTATCTTGCTCTGTTCTAAGATCTTTGCTAGGAACATACACTGCAACTTGCTACAGGATATAATTAGATAACTGAAGGAGGATCCCAACTTGTAACATTGTCCATCCATTTTACCCCACAGATGTGGCCTAACCTTCTGAGTACCTTTAGCAATTATTTTTTTTGTTCAAGTAAAATAGAGTGGAGGGTGTGAAGTTAACACAATTACCTTTTAGCATTTAAAAACCAAATCATGATGCCATCTGCTGGCATACCAACTAGTGCAGATAAATTATCATACTTTAGAATAAATGTTGTTACAGACAGAAGGAAAAAAAACTAGCATTTATATAACACTATTTAAACCATTCCAAAAATACTCTTCAGCTAATAAAGTACATTTTAAAGTGTAAGCGCTGTTGTAATGTAGGAAATGCGACTGCTCCGGAAAGGTGCTTATCATATATTTTGAGATGGAGTTTGTAACCCAATCATTATTTGTAATGTTATATTCGATACCTAGCCGAGTCCTTAAGATATTTCCCTTTGCTCACCAATACCTGGTGAGCGTTTTATTTAGAAGGGAGGTGGAGTGGGTCACTTGTTGTATATTAGAGGTGGGGTAGGACCACAGATCTTTAAAAAGGGAATTGAAGACTGGTGTGATAGAGCGAAGAAAGAGTTCAGCATTAAATTAGGTGGCTTATAATGGAAAAAGCAACTGGTCAGCCAGATTTTATGATATGGTTATATAAGCATTTCGATTGTAAAATAGAAATTGTTAGTAATTGAATTCAACACAAGAATGCAAGTTTACAATCTAGTTTTTGTAACCTAGTTGATGGTATAAATTCTGAATAAATATAATACTGAATAAATGTTCTTCACCATGGAGGGATCATATAATTGCCTCCCGATACAATGAAGTCCCAATCAATAGAAATTGACCAAATAAAACAATAGTAGTGTAATGGTGGGTCTGTGCAGCTGCAAGTATCAGAGTGGTGTGTGTGCATTGTTAATAACACGGATAAATTGTCAAAAAGTGATGGAAGTTTGTTTCTGCACATTAATGAGTTTATTTTCCCCAGCTGGCAGGATCTTGTGGTTGGAGCACCTCAGTTCTTTGATAGGGAAGCGGAAATTGGTGGGGCTGCATATGTTTATATCAATAACAAAGGGAATTGGAATAAATTCAATCTCGTTCGATTAAATGGGACCAAGGACTCCATGTTCGGATTAGCCGTCGAGAATATAGGTGACATTGACCAGGATGGATTTTCAGGTAATATCATAGCTGTAACCTGTAAGAAATAGCTTGTATGGATTTTTTGTGCTTTTTACATGTATGTAAATAAATGTAGATAACCAATAAATATAGCTTGCACTTGTATGTATTTTTACAACTAACAGTATTACTTTATTAAACATAATTTTATATTTACATTTTGATAGAAATTTCTTAGTTAGCATTTATAATGCATTCAAAATGCAAACATATATTTAAATATAAAATGGTGGGATGTGTTCAGACATCTTGCCATTGTAAAACTGATTTATGTTGCATTTTCCAAGTGCAATTGAATCATACTCTAAAAGCATTCCCATTTGTTGAAGATAAATACAGTAAGCCTTTGCAATAATGGACCACGGAGGAGAGGGATGGTTTCCGTTATTGTTGATTGTCGCTATAACCGGAGTGGGGGGGGGGGGGGGTAAAGTTTAACCCAAGGCCAGGAGGGAAGAAAAACGGCATCGGGAGGGGGTGGCGGTTAAACGTGAGAATTCGCGGGACCTGGGAGCTATAGAGCCCGGGGTACGCCAGGGACGGCCTGGTTCCAACGTCGCCTTCATGTTGCTTGCTCTCTACGCTCACACAACCGGAAGGATGCCACATGGCGCCATCTTATTGGGTCATTGGCAGAAGTGGGGGGGGGAGGGGGGACGCGGTGCAACAGGAGCCTCCATCCACTACAACTGAATTCTGCGATGCAGGTCCATTATTGCGAGGGTTTTACTGTATCTACTTGGCTTTGTTGACTAACACTTCCAAAACACGACTGCTCCGATCAAAATAAATCCCACATTCGGCAGATAATTCTTACTTTTAGGCAGAACTTGATACAATTGATAACTGGATAAGAACTGATGTTCATGAGGTTAACATCCTACCACATATGTCTACTGGAATATTGGAGTTATCATGTGATTCTGATAATGTAGTCCACTATATCTGCCATCACTCTCTTGGTCCACAGGGTGTTAATGATAATTGCACATGACCTACCTACATCATCAGGGGACCAAAGACTTTCTAAATGTTTTTTAAACCTTTGGAGACCATGTTGAATGCACAGGTGATAGAACTTGGCATCTGTGCATCTGATAGTGGATTCCTAAGAACCCACCCAGCCTTGTAGCCCCCTTCCTCATTAGAGAGATGATTTGTTCCATCCATATAGAGAAACATGAAAGTTGGCGGCAAAAATGTGGAATTTTGTTTTGTTGGGGTGAGTGAAAAGTCTCAATTAATCCATAAAAGCTGGTTCCAGGTTTTTGGCTCCATCATTATTGTGCTCTCTTAACTTTTCCTTTATTCATTATATATTGTGAGCAATTTTGGGCAATATATCTGAGGAAGGATGTGCTGGCTCTGGAGAGGGTCCAGGGAAGGTTTGCAACAATGATCCCAGGAATGAGTAGGTTAACATATGATGAGTGTTTGATGGCACTGGGCCTATATTTTCTGTAGTTTAGGAATGAACTAAACTAGTTTAGAATGAAGGGGGACCTAATTGAAACATACAGAACAGTGAAAGGCTTGGATAGAGTGGATGTGGAGCGGATGTTTCTACTAGTGGGAGAGTCTAGGGCTAGAGGACATAGCTTCAGAATTAAAGGACGTTCTTTTAGGAAGGAGATGAGGTGGAATTTCTTTAGCCAGAGGGTGGTAAATGCGTGGCATTCTTTGCCGCAGAAGGTTGTGGAGGCAAAGTCAGTGGATATATTTAAGGCAGAGATAGACAGATTCTTGATTAGTACAGGTGTCAGAGGTTATGGGGAGAAGGCAGGGGAATGGGGATAGGAGGGAGAGATAGATCAGCCATGATTGAATGGCTGAGTAGACTTAATGGGCCGAATGGCCTAATTCTACTCCTATCACTTATGATCTTATGATAACTTTTAATTGATTGGCCAAGCCTATTCACTTTCATATAGCTTTGAAAAGTTGCAGATTTCAGCAAAAATAGAAATTGAATCAGTACAACGATCTATACCACAGTGCTAATCACTATGTGGTGTAGTCATCTTTTTATCTTTGTTCTTTAATTCACTGTGACATGCTGTGTAAGACTTGGTGGCTGTTTATAAAGTAGGCGCTAATTATTCTGCTAATCCGTCTTCAGATATTGCTATTGGAGCGCCTTATGATGGCAATGGCAAAGTTTTTATATACCATGGGTCTAGTTCTGGAATAAATACAATCCCAGCTCAGGTAAGGATTTTTAACTAATGTTTACAATACTGGAGGCTTGTGATTTGTTACTATTCAGAAAACCAATTGTTTCAATTTTACAACAAAGTTATAATGTTTGTGATTTTATTCTGTTGTACATTTAACATGGGTTATTTCTAGCAGTAGATAACGCAGTGAATTGATCAGCTGTGATTTGGCTGCAGAACCTATTGTGTGAGTTATGTAACCAAAATGAAATGGTGGCTTAACATTTACTGTGAATTGTAATTATAACTAGCTTTGCCATTGTCAGAAATTTACTGCAGATGAATGGGGATTGAATCTAAAGGAATAAAGAGGTTAAACTATAGGGCATTTTTTGCTTGGGTATAACTTTGATGCATATCAGTCATGTAATTATGTATTTTGCATAGCGGCTGTATTTCAGAACTTTTTTGCTCTTTTTTTGACAGACAACATGGTCACAGTTCATATCAAAGGATACTGGGAGTTATTAGTTAGCCGAGAGAGTGTTTTAATGTTGAAATCGCCAGCCTAAATACCTGCTATGCATTTAAGGTCTTGCCATTCCAACTGAAATAGTTACACTAGATTTCAAATAGTACCTTTATTCTACAATGTAATAAGCCACAGTATATTTAACAGTTTTTAACAGTAATAAATTGGTAGTCTAGTCAAAATTAACTCCAGTATTGGGGCAGAATATGAGTATGGGTTCACTGTTTTGTATTTTATTTTATTATTTTAATATTTATCTGACTTGTTTACATAAAACCTGGTAAGAATGTATTTTGCTTGCTTACAATCAACATGTTTCTTATAATTTTGCTCTTTATCCATTTCCCCCATCTCGCCCCTCTTTGGCCTCCTCCATTCCAAGAAAAACAAGCCCCATCCGGTCAATCTTTCCTCATAACTGAAACACTCCGGCCTGTGCAATATCTTAGTGAATCTCCTCCGCACCCTCTCACATGCAAGTCTGCCCTTCCTCTATTGTAGCAACCAGAACAGTGTACCTCAGCTGTGGCCTAACCAAAGTTTCTCTGTTCTTGTGTTCTATGCCCTTGCTAACGAAGGTGAGCATCACTTATGCTGCTTTCACCATTTTATATTCCAGTGCTTCAGCGATCCTTGGATTTATATATTGCGGGCACACTTTTCCTTAATATTCCCTGGTACCCCACCATTTATTGTTTGTGTCCCACTCTTAATTACTCCTCTCAAAGTTCATCATCTTGCACTTAACAGGATTAAATTCTGCCATTTTTTTGCCAATTTTAGCAACTGATCAATGATATTCCATAGTCTGCACCTTTCCTCCTCATTGTTAACAACATCACTATTTTTTGAGCGATACTATTAATTGAAGAAACTTTCAGTTTAGTTTAGAGACAGTGTGGAGACAGGCCCTTCGGCCTACTTGAGTCCAAGCTGCCCAATGATCACCCATACGCTAGTTCTATCACATTACTGACAATTTACACAAGCCATTTAACCTACAAACCTACACTCCTTTGGAATGTGGAAGGAAACTGGAGCACCCAGAGAAAACCCACACAGTCACAGGTAGAACATGCAAACTCTGCACAGGCAGCATCTGTAGTCAGGATCAACCCCGGGTCTTTGGCGCTGTAAAGCAGCAATTCAACTGCTGCGTTAACCCAATTTAAATAGCATCTTTCATGACACCAGGGCATGCCAAAGCTTTACATACATTGACGTATATTTTGAAGTATAGTTAATGTTGGAAAATAGGTAATCAAAGATTCAGCTCCTGGCATTTTGGAGTTGATGCATGATTTAGTTCTCTAACTGATAAAGTAATAATAAAATGTAATTGTTGCAAATAAACCAGATCCTTGATGCGAAAGACCAATCTGTCGACCACTTTGGCTACTCTCTTGCTGGCAACATGGATCTAGATGGTAACCACTATCCTGACATGGCTGTTGGATCGCTCAGTGATGCAGTCTTTATATACAGGTGAGATGCTTTGCTCATTAACCATATAGATAGGAGTGTAATATATCGATCCCACAACATTTTCAATTCAAAAATATTTTGTTTTTGAAAATTTAGCAAGCTCTGGAACTATTCAGCAGATCTGACACCATATGTGAAAAGAGAGCCAGAGTTAATAATGCAGTTTAATACCTCTGTCAGAACTGAGGAAGAGATAACAAGTTAATTTAAAGATGAAAATAGTGTGGGGGAGGGATGGATGGGACAAAAGGAATGTTGTTGATGAGGTGAGACCAGGGTTGCCTAGGAGCAAACAGTGATGAAATCTGGTTGATAGGTGTTGGAGTGAAAAAACAAAAGCAAAGGAGTATGAAAGATGGACAGTTAGAGAGGGGGAGGAAACAAATAATTTTAAGGGCTGAGAAATGCAGAGTTGTACGAAACGTCCTGCAGTCAGGCCAGTTTATGCTGGATGAGAGAGAAAAATACACCAATTTATAGATTGCTGACCTACAACAGAAATCATCAAATCACCAGCAAATGACCAAAAGAAGTGGATTATTGGGCAAGGTCTACATTGCTAAATCATTGCCCAGAAGCTCCAGATCCAGATAGACTGGGGGCATGTAGAAATCTTGTCCAATCAAGTATAGTTTACAAGCTCTAAGCTTTCATTCTATTCACATTTGCCAGGTGTGCTGTACCAATTAACAAGATGCCCAGAAATAAGACATGATAATTTCATTGTACAACAGACTATAGCATTAGCCCTTATAAACAGCTGTGCATGGCATGATTTATTGGTATTGAGTGATATCATGTCCTCCAGAAGCAGTTGTGCAGTTTAATTACTGCAATATTTTACAAAATGAACCTCAGAGTTATCCTTGCCGCAGTGCCAGTAAACATCTTCAGTATTGTTGCTCTAAAACAGCCCAGACCACAACCTGGCTGTGCAATTGCATTTAAATAGAACAGCTTCATGACAAACTCGCCTGTCAGCCATCAGATGCCTGCCATGGCTGAGTAGCTAAAACGGTGTGCATGGTGTGAGATATGTTAATGCAAGTGTTCAAATAGTGCTAAGTGTGCAAGTATAATAGTGAGGCTAGACACAAAATGCTCTAGTAACTCAGCGGGCAGGGCAGCATCTATGGAGAGAAGGAATGGGTGATGTTTCGGGTCGAGACCCTTTTTCAGACTGATGTCGGGGGCGGGACAAAGAAAGAATGTAGGCAGAGACAGTAAGGCTCGTGGGATGGAGAGAGAAAGCAAGGGCTACCTGAAGTTGGAGAACTCAATGTTCATACCGCTGGGGCGTAAACTGCCCAAGCAAAATATGAGGTGCTGTTCCTCCAATTTGCGCTGGGCCTCACTCTGATAATGGAGGAGGCCCAGGACAGAAAGGTCGGATTGGGAATGGGAGGGGGAGTTGAAATGTTGGGCCACCCGGAGATCAGGTAGGTTAAGACAGACTGAGTGGAGGTGTTCAGCGAAATGATCGCTGAGCCTGTGCTTGGTCTCGCCGATGTAGAGAAGTTGACACCTGAAACAGTAGATGAGGTTAGAGGAGGTGCAAGTGAATCTCTTCCTCACCTGGAAAAACTGTTTGGATCCTTGGATGGAGTCGAGGGGGAGGTAAAGGAACAGGTGTTGCATCTCCTGCTGTTGCAGGGAAAAGTATCTGGGGAGGGGGTGGTTTGGGTGGGAAGGCACGAGTTGACCAGGGAGTTACGGAGGGAACGGTCTCTGCGGAAAGCAGAAAGGGGTGGAGATGGGAAGATGTGGCCAGTAGTGGGATCCCGTTGGAGGTGGCGAAAATGTCAGAGGATTGGGGTGGAAGGTGAGGACAAGGGGGACTCTATTCCTTCTTCTCTTTCTTCACCCATTCCTTCTCTCCATAGATGCTGCCTCGCCCGCTGAGTTACTCCAACATTTTGTGTCTATCTTTGATTTTATCCAGCATCTGCAATTCTTTCTCACATATAATAGTGCAGTATTTGTCAGATGGGGTTTGCTGATCTTCCACTAACCTCATACACATTTATGGGGCATTAAACGAAATTCTCCACTTCAGGTATTGATTTCTCTTGCTACCCTCTCCGCTGACACTATTTCTGCCCAATACTCTACTTCTTCCACCTCTTCCACTACAATCCGCAGTGTCCAAGAATCGGGATGTCTATTCCTGTTCCTATAATGCCATGGTTGCTGCAGATGTACGGCAGATTGTACAGCTTCCTCCTCATAAAGAGATGCTGGTGTGAAGTCAGTCGTCCGTCATTCTCAGTTACAGCTGGTACACAAGACTCCTGAAATTACTAGTGGTCAGTGTTTGCTGAGGAGCAAAAACATGATGTTTTGGGTCTTGTAATTGCACAAATCCCTTGCACAAAGTGCATGCATGAAAGATGTCCACTGTCCTGGATGTGCAGGTGTAGCCCTCGATACTGTTTTAGCAAGTTTTCACAGACTAACGAATCTAGAGGCCACTTGCTTTACTAAACTATTTTATTGGTTTTTTTTCTCAGAACTCGACCTGTTATAAATATTGAGAAAACAGTTACTACTACACCCAAGAATATTAATATTAATGAAAACAATTGCCCTGGTGGGCAAGGAATTTGGTGAGTAATTAGAAACAAAAGCGAGCATCTACATGAATGTAAGCTTTCAAGCTGCTTTGACTACACTAGTCTAAAACACTGCCATGGTATAGAATCTAATGGGGTAATGGGTAGTGGGGGAGAGGGTTGGATGTTGGTGGGCAAGATGTCCAATACAGCTGAGTTCACAGAAAGCCTTTTAAGATGATGGTAATCTCTGGTAGATGCTGGATACACAAAGTCTCTGTTTCAAATCAAAAACATCCCTTTACCAATGTGGAAATTTGCCAATTTTCAAGACAAAATATACAGATTAATTAAACTCCAAAATATATGGATGAGTGTCATGTGTAAATCCTTCACAATTTGAATGTTGCTTTCATCCTCTAGTTCAAGGAAGGCACAAAACAGAAATTCACATTCTAAATCTCAATTCCCTTCACTCTGAATATGAACACAGTGTATCGTAAAAAGGAAGAAACATGGACTGGAAACTGCAGGCAGAGTAATCATGGGCTGACTGGCAGCACTAGGAGAGGTGGAAGTAAATTGATCAGGTAGCCTGACCTGGGGTTCAGTTTGTTAGGCAGGAGATATGAGAATAAAAATGAAGGCTTGTGATTGACATTCTATCGTGCTTCAAGTCAAGGTTGAGGTCAGATAGCACAGAGCATTTGTGTAAACCAATGACTGAGCCATTGGAGAAAAGTATAAAGTTTGAAGATGAAGATAATACTGGAAACGCTATTATGGATGTAAACATCAGGAAACATACTCTGATGTTGTATACGCCATTATTTTGGAGACAAATTCACACAACTATGGATTAATTCATATTTGCCAAATCAGTAGAAAGTAACTGCCAAATTCAAACAACATTGTTCATCTTAATGCTAGAAAAGGCACCTCTTTCATCCAAAACATGAAGTATTGGAAGAAATTAGCAGATCAGGCAGCATCTGTGGAAGGGGAATGAACAGGTGACCTTTCATGTCCGGACCCTTCTCCAGTCTGAAGAAGGGTCCCAATCCAAAATGTCATCAGGCCATTTCCTTCTACAAATGCTGCCTGAGACCAACTGAGACCCTCCAGCCCTTGTGTTTTGCTCAAGATTCCAGCCTCTCCAGTTGTTTGTGTCTTTCTATTTTGTTTTTGCAGGGTGTAGTTAGTTATATTTCGTGACCACAGACTCATTTTTTTTCTAGTTGTTGTTCATTAACTCTTCTTTCTGATTGGAACTAACTGATGACCATTATGCTCCTTGGTGTTTCTTTTGCAGTGTGACCGTCAAGGCATGCTTTAAGTACACAGCTAAACCCAGTAATTTCAACCCCAGGATAAGTAAGTGAATGAAAATCTACCATCTTTTTTTTTGTTCTTTTTCTTTTTGGTGATTTGAGTTTTGAAAATGATTAATTTCCTGTTTAGCTGTGAGCTACCAGCTTGATGCTGACACTGAGAGAAAAAAACTGGAACTGCAATCGAGAGCCTTCTTCATTGGTCAATCGAACGATCAGGAGAACCAGGTTGTGGGCACTATTGTACTAGACAAGCAAAACAAATTGGTGTGTATCGTTCAACAGCTGCAGTTTCGGGTGAGAACCTATCAATAGTAAACATTTTAGTCAGGCTTGATGGCTGGAGTAATTCAGCAGGTCGGGTAGCATCTCTGGTGAACGTGGATACGTGACGTTCAGATTGAGACCCTTCTTCAGAACCTTCTCTTTTCCATTCATCCTTACACTCATCTCCCATCCAGTCCCTCACTTTCCAGAAGTTTGAAGACCCGAAATATCGCTTGTTATTCTCTTCACAGATACTGTTTGACTGTGTTTTGCTCAAGATTCCAGCATGTGCAGTTCCTTGTATTCCATCCACGGTACTTAATAGTAGCTGTGCTATCTTTAAAACATACTTAAGCACATTTTTGGTACATAGGCAAGTAGTGGTACATATCAAAACCGGCTGCTTCCCTATGCATAACAGTTATCATGTCATAAGATGCTGCCTCACCCGCCGAGTTTCTCCAGCATTTTTGTCTACCTTCGATTTTTGCAGCATCTGCAGTTCCTTCTTAAACATGAACATAAATGTGTTCAAGAGCACACTGTTTTTGTTTCATATTTTCAGGACAATATCAGAGATAAACTGCGCCCGATTCCCATATCAGTTGAAGTAGAGATCAAACAATCTAGGCGCAAGAAAAGGCAGCATTCTAACTTAATTGACTTGCCTCCTGTCCTTCATCAGAGTGAGCCCACAGTCTCAAAGGTTAGTAGTCTGATTTTTAAGTAATAATCAGAAATGTTTATTTTCTATTGTTCAGTGAATCAAACCACAAAACAATTTATTTTTGCTTGAATATTCAATACTCGCAATAGAGGAATGAGCCAAAGAAAATTGTCTTCTCGGTAAACTCATCGAAAACTACAAAAAATGGTCTATTACAATGATTTGATGATATTTTCTGAGCATCAGATACCTGGGTTTGATCCTGACTTTGGTTGCTGTCTGTGGAGTTTGCATGTCTACCTGGGTTTCACCCAGTTGATCCAATTTCCTCCCACATCACAAAGGTGTGCAGGTTTGTACTTTAGTTGGCCTCTGTAAATTACCCCTAGTGTGTAGGGAGTGGATGAGAAGGTGAGATAACATAGAACCAAAGTTGGACCCTTGAAGACTGAAACGGGTGAATTTATTATGGGGAACAAGGAAATGGCAGACGAGTTGAACAGGTGCTTTGTTTGTGTCTTCACTGAGGAAGACTTCACTAGTCGCCAGAGGATCTAGGGTGACGGAGGAACTGAAGGAAATTCACATTAGGCAGGAAATGGTGTTGGGTAGACTGATGGGATTGAAGGCTGATAAATCCCCAGGGCCTGATGGTCTGCATCCCAGGGTACTTAAGTGGCTCTAGAAATTGTGGACGCATTGGATATCATTTTCCAATGTTCTATAGATTCAGGATCAGTTCCTGTGGATTGGAGGGTAGCTAATGTTATCCCACTTTTTAAGAAAGGCGGGAGAGAGAAAACAGGTAATTATAGACCAGTTAGCCTGATATCGGTGGTGGGGAAGATGCTGGAGTCAATTATAAAAGATGAAATAGCGGCACATTTGGATAACAGTAACTGGATCGGTCCGAGTCAGCATGGATTTATGAAGGATAAATCATGCTTGCCTAATCTTCTGGAATTTTTTGAGGGTGTAACTAGGAAAAAGGACAAGGGAGAGCCAGTGGATGTAGTGTACCTGGACTTTCAAAAAGCATTTGATAAGGTCCCACATAGGAGATTAGTGGGCAAAATTAGAGCACATGGTATTTTGCGTAGAGTGCTGACATGGATAGAAAAATGGTTGGCAGACAGGAAACAAAGAGTAGGGATTAACGGGTCCCTTTCAGAATGGCAGGCTGTGACTAGTGGGGTACCGCAAGGCTCGGTGCTGGCACCGCAGCTATTTACAATATACATTAATTATTTAGATAAAGGAATTCAAAGTAACATTAGCAAATTTGCAGATGACACAAAGCTGGGTGGCAGTGTGAACTGTGAGGAGGATGCTATGAGGATGCAAGTTGACTTGGACAGCTTGGGTGAGTGGGCAGATGCAGTTTAATGTGGATAAATGTGATGTTATCCACTTTGGTGGCAAAAACAGGAAGGCAGATTATTATCTGAATTATGTCAAGTTGGGAAAAGTGGAAGTACAATGAGATCTGGGGGTCCTTGTTCATCAGTCACTGAAAATAAGCATACAGGTACAGCAGGCAGTGAAGAAAGCTAATGGCATGTTGGCCTTCATAACAAGAGGAGTTGAATATAGGAGCAAAGAGGTCCTTCTGTAGTTGTATAGAGCCCTAGTGAGACCACACCTGGATTATTGTGTGCAGTTTTGGTCTCCAAATATGAGGAAGGACATTCCTGCTATTGAGGGAGTGCAACGTAAGTTCACAAGGTTAATTCCCGGGATGGCGGAACTGTCAGCTGTTGATAGAATGGAGCGGCTGGGCTTGTATACTCTGGAATTTAGAAGGATGAGAGGGGATCTTATTGAACATATAAGATTATTAAGGGATTACACATGCTTGAAGGCAGGAAACATGTTCCTGATGTTGGGGTCCAGAACCAGGGCCACAGTTTATGAATAAGGGGTAGGCCATTTAGAACGGAGATGAGGAAAAACTTTTTCACCCAGAGAGTTTGGAATCTGTGGTATTCTCTGCCTCAGAAGGCAGTGGTGGTCAATTCTCTGGTTGCTTTCAAGAGAGTTAGATAGAGCTCTTAAAGATTGCAGAGTCGGGGGATATGGTGAGAAGGCAGGAACCAGGTACTGATTGTGGATGATCAGCCATGATCACACCTATATGTTATTTTTGACTGCAATGTAGATATTTGAATCTGAGCTTTCCAACCAATCATGGATGAGGTTGAGGCCTCTGGATGCTCATATGTAGCGTTAGTAAGCGTTAGTAAGCTTGTTTCATTCAAATATTGCAGTATGATACAGCATGGTTTCCCTTGGTTGTGATTTTAATACAGATCCAGTTTTTGAAGGAAGGTTGTGGATCTGACCACATATGCCAGAGTAATCTTCAACTAAAATATCGGTTTGGCTCCAGAGTTGAAAAGCAGCAGGACAAATTTGTTCCTTTACAAGTGTAAGTTTATTTTAAATTTGACTTGTTATTTTATTTTTCATTTTACCAATATTATAGATTTATTTATTATAGATCTACAACAATGCAATTACAAGTTAGGAATTTTTCCCCTTGTGAGAATTGTTTAAGTATAATAGATCAGAGAATAAAATTGAAGTTTATTTAAGAAATAAGTGTTTGCAATAAATGTAAAAAGGATTAAGTACTGAAGATAGGCAACCAATAGATCATTTCCTTGTATTGGAGCATGGAGAAACCATGCTCCAATACATTTGTTCATTGATATGAAGGGAAATATGCAATCATTTATTTTTGTTGCTGTTTCTTTAGGAATAATGGATTGCCAGTATTTAAATTAAGTGACCAAAAGGATATAGTATTGGAAATAACTGTTTCTAACAAGCCATCTGATCCAAGCAATCCGAAAAAAGATGGGGATGATGCGCATGAGGCTCACTTGACTGCAACATTCCCCAAAACATTGACTTACTCTGCATATCGAGTATCATCCCTAAATCAGGTGAGGGTTTCAACTTTCTCCATTTACTTGTTGCTTCTTTGGCCACTCCCAAAATTGTCTTTGGTTGGAAGGTGAATAAATTAATACCAGCAGACTCATACACCTCGTCCAGGTTAGCATATTTTAGCTGGATAGAAGGGAGTACATAATATCTCATCATATGGGTCTAGTTTGTCCTTATCTAATATATAGGTGTGATGCTACGTATTAGGCAGGATGAAAATCAGAGTGGGAATCTTGATTTATTACTTTATCTTCTCCCTCCACCTCTTCATTTCCACCAAATACACCAGTTTCAAGTAACACCAGCAGGCATCCTACAGGCTAGGAATGGGACTGGATGCTCTGGTTGAGATTAGTTAATGCTACACGGAACAGTATATTTCCCTGCTAACAACCGCTTAATTTTATTGGATGTTTGCATAGGTTACCTTTTAATTGATTGCTTACGGTAACAGAAACTTACTTTTATATTATTTCCTGTTTTTATATTAGGACAAAGTAGTATGCATTGCAAATCAAAATGGATCTCAAGCACATTGTGATTTGGGAAATCCTCTAAAACGTGGATCAGAGGTATGCTATTTTCCTTTAATATTCCATGATGCATATTTATATTATTTATACTGGCTATAAAATAAGAGAATTTGTGTTTATCTGTGTTCTAAATTGGAGAAACAATTTGTACAGGATGTTGATATATGCTAAATGTTTCAAGGTCAGTTTATTGTCACATGTGACATTTGAGTGAAATGTTCAAATAATACAATGATGATTTTGATCTCTAGGTTACTTTCCACTTGATCATGAGTACAACTGGAATTACGCTGGACACTGGAAACCTTAACATCAACCTGCAGCTTGAAACGTAAATCAAATTACACATTTGTACTTTGTTTATACATAGATTAAAAATTGCAGTCTTTGATGACGTAATAGATATTTTCTGAGCTTTTGAAACTTGAAGCCTGCATTTTATAGCATTGTACAGCATGGAAACAGTCCCTTCAGTCCCACTTGCCCACGCCAACCTAGATGCTCCATCTATTGGTCCCACCTGCCTGTATTTGACCCACATCCTTCTAAACCTTTTGTATTCATGTACCTGTTCAAATGACTTTTCAATGTTGTTATATTATCTGCATCAAATACCTTCTGGCAGTTCATTCCATATACCCACCACCCTTTGTTTGAAAACGTTTCCCCTCCGGTTCCGATTAAATCTTTCCCCTCACCTAAAATAAAGCGAAATAAATATCTGCAAGGTAATATCTAGTAACACATTAATGAAATGGAATGGCAGAATAACTGATGAATTTGTATTTACTTTGAGTAAATGAACCAACATTTAATTTCCTGCCTTGTTTATCACTGATACTGGTTAGAGATTAAGACTGGGAATTACAACTTTTCCCAATGGTTGTTCTAAAAACAAAATTCAGTGCCATGTCCAATTTAAAACTGATATTTAATTACTCTGCTTTGTCAGGCTTCACCACTTTCTTCTTTGCTCAATTGAGCTGTCGGGGAATCTAAACTAATTTTTTTTTGATCAATTTGGTAATTTGTGATTAAACTTTTCATTTCCATTTACAGGACTAGTGAACAGGTTAATCTGTTATCCGTCGCTACCGCCAGAGTAGTGGTTGAACTACTCTTGTCTATAGTTGGGTGAGTAGGAACACATTCCTCTAGTCTTGTTTTGATGCAAGTATTTTCTCTGTATTGTATTTGTGTTGCTGGATAGAAGAAACTATAATAAAATATAAACAAATAATTGTATTTCTGATTGAACAGTGCTGCAAAACCATCTCAGGTGTATTTTGGAGGTAAAAAAGTAGGTGAGAGTGCGATGAAGACTGAAGAGGATGTAGGAAGTTTGATTCAGTATGAGTTCAGGGTAAGTGTGGTAACATCGTCTATAAAGAAAAATATAGTTAATATCATTTGATTTTAATCCAAATAATGCGTAGTAATTTTTAAATTGTCCATTTTAACAGAATACTGTTTGTGTTGAGATTCACAGCAGCTGCTTTAGATAACAATGGGAGCTTGATATCTACACTGGACACTTTTATCCTTCCACAGATTATTAATTTGGGAAGATCACTTAAAACTCTTGACGATGCTTGGCTTGAAATCATGTGGCCAAAGGCGATTTACAATGGAAAATGGCTACTCTATTTAATGAAAATTACCTCAAAAGGCATTGATTCTGTATCTTGTCAGCCTAGCAGTGAGATTAACGAACGAAACTTGAAGGTAATTTGCTGTTGACTGTTTAAAGATGAGGTTGATTTAAGTTATTTCTGCAGAAATGAATACTTTTTCACAGTGCCGGATTTACGTATAAGCTAAATAAGCTATAGCTTAGGGCCCCCACTTTCTAGGGTGCCCCCCGAAAAAATTGAAAAAAACGGGGTGTACATTTCCAAAATATAAGCGCCTTGCACATGCGCACAACCACGGCCAGCACATCATCGGCCGCCCTGCGCATGCGCACTGCAACGGCAACTGGTCGACGCTGGGCACTTTCTCTCTCGCTTTGAATTGTGGGAGATTTGGCCGCCATGGCTGTCCGGTCGCTGGGGGCCTCACAAGTGGAACAGCTTAGGGCCTCTCTTCATCTAAATCCGGCACTGCTTTTTCATGCCGAGCTGTGCTGTCACTGAGATTTATTTGAGTGTTTGTACGACATGCAGTTTTGTTATTTTCACAAAGGATCAAAATTCAGCTAATGCATACCTAAATGTTCAAGATTTCAGTTTTCATTTAATCCACATAATGTTTGTCCTTTGAAAATAAAACCGCATTTTAATAGTGGTAGAGATGAGGGGATGAAAATTAAGTTTTATTAAAATGATATGTATTTCACTTTCAGAAGATGGTAAATATATAATAGAAAGTAAACAGCCTGTCATGCTTTAAAAGCCCAAATAATCATGTTTCCAAAAGTGATCACCCATGTGATCAGCCAGAAACCCAAAAGTGCAGCATTTGGATTGCACAAGATAACTTGGCACGTTGGAAATCGCATCTCTATCTTCTTGTCTCTTGAACTATAATGATTTTTTGAATAGGCATACTTTAATCTGAAGAAGGGTCCCAAACCGAATCGTCATGCATAATTTATCTCCAGAGATGCTGCCTGACCCGCTGAGATACTCTAGCAGTTTGTGTCTATCTTCTATTTATACCAGCAACTGCAGTTCCTTTCCACACATCCCTACTATTATTAAAATGCAGGTTTATTATCAAAGGACAAAAATTATGTGGTTTAATAATTAACAGAAATTATTAAATGAAAACTGAAATCCTGAACAGTTGAGTATGCATTATCTAAATGATGATCCTTTGTGAAAATAACACGGATAACACATTCCATAATTACAGGCTTAATTTACAGAACATTTTGTGACCGTTGCAATTTACTCAGTTATTTTGTTCTAGGAAACTCCAATCCAAACAAGAAAGAGAAGAGAAGTTGAGGACAATAAGAATACAGGATTAGTTTCTTCTTACTTCACAGGTAAAAGCAAGTATACAACTCTGGTAAGTGCAGGCGTTACTTTAATAATTGAATTGGAATATTTATTTCTGTCTCAAAACTGACTATTCACCTTGATGTTCCACAGGAATGTGGCCAGCATAAGCGTGCTAGTGCTAAATGTGTTAATATAAAGTGTCCCCTCAGAGGTCTTGATAGCAATGCATTTGTGGTCTTGCATTCACGACTATGGAACAGCACTTTCCTCGAGGTAAATATCTCTGAGCAGTGTGCATTAACCTTTTATAAATCTTAGGCTTTACAATTCCTTTTAACATATTGGTTATTAAATGTGTTTAATTCTGTTTTGCAGGAATTTTCAAAGCTGAACTATCTTGACATCATTGTTAAAGCCAAGATAAATGTAGAATCTAAAGCCAAAAACATTGTGGTTAAGAATGCAGAAACGGAGGTAATATACATTGTAGTCATTATGAAGAAATTATGTTTGAAATTAAGACACGTCATTAATGCATATTTTCTGAAATATTTTCTCCAGTTAATGTGAAGGCATTGCATTTGATAGAATAGAATTATCATTTACGTATAATTACTGAAGTCAAGGAGTGAGGATTTATGAGTTCAGCTGACTATAGATTTTTAAGGAATAGGAAGTTAGAAAAAGCAAGAGGCACAGGATTTGTGGATAACTTTTCACTTGCATGTTGGCTGCAAGGGGCACACACCACATGCAGCCACTACATGGAAAAATTGTGGCTATCAAGCCCACAGTGAAACTGTATGTAATGACACCAAATATTTTTTAGCGAAAAGTGTAGGAAGGAACTGCAGATGCTGGTTTAAACCGATAGACATAAAAAGCTGGAGTAATTCAACAGGTCAGACAGCATCTCTGGAGAAAAGGAAAAGGTGACGTTTCGGGTCGAGATCCTTCTCCAGACTGGACAAGGGTCTCGACCCAAAACATCACTTATTCCTTTTCTTCAGAGATGCTGTCTGACCCGCTGTGTTACTCCAGCTTTTAGTGAAAAGGCAAGATTTGAGAGCTGAATGTATCTGAAGAGCTGAATTTGGAACAGGCAAATGTCCATCTACTCAGCTATTTAAATACGATATTAGAGGTTTCAATGCAGATTTAAATCCAAGCACTTTTGACAGGATCCCAGCACTACATATCTTTACAAATTAGCAATGATTTAATGATGATTTTTAAACATCAATATCTGGTGACCGTTATCCTATAATAAAGTATTATTTTGAAGACTGACACAAAATGCTGGAGTAACTCGGCGGGACAGGCAGCATCTTTGAAGAGAAGGAATGGGTGACGTTTTGGGTCGAGACCCTTCTTCAGACTGAGTGTCAAGTCACAGAGATATGGCAGTGTAGGGGGTGAAACCGACAGATCAAAAAGGACGATGATCAAGGAAAATGTAGAATGGTTCATTGTTAGGTGAGGAGAAGGTGACAATGAGGCATACAATTAGTAAAATTTAATCAGGAAGACAGTGAAACTAGTCGGAGGACGATGATGGGGGAGGGACTAAGAGCGAGAGAGAGATGGACAGCGAGAGAGAGAGAGAGAGATGGAAAGCAAAGGTTACTTGTCAATATTCATACTGCTGGGTTTTAAGCTGTCCAAGTGAAATATGAGGTGCTATTCCTCCAATTTGTGTTGGTCCTCGCTTTGACTTTTGAAGACTTGGAAATTAATTATTGCATTACTGTACACTGACAATGACAATTAAAATTGAATCTGAATCTGAAAATCTGATTTTTCTCAATGAATAGATTTTGTAAATGTTGTTGAAGGGAACCTTTCACATCGGTAATGTTTGTTAATTTGGGTAGAAGTAATGAATTTTAATGAACATTATTTAAACTTGCTCTAAACAAGTTGCCTGCATTAGTGAAAAGTAGCGAAACAAAATTGATGGCAGAAGCCTTCAGGAAGTACCTCCATCTCAGGCTTTCAACTGACTCAAGAATTTCACAATCTTAATCAAATATCATTTACCCATAGAAGTGGCACCGCAAAGAGCCCCTTGTATATAATTTTCTTGTATTTTTCATTTGAAGGTTGAAATGTTCGAGTTTATTGTTATTTCTTTGCAGTTACACTGGTTGCTGGAGGATGGTTTCGGTAAATATATCTTATGAAAGAATTTACCAGTTCCTTGTGTGCATGAATGATTGTGATGTGAGGACCAATGTAATGTTGTTGTGCTAATGTGCTTGATCGGTGGCTTTTCTGATGGTTAACCCAGCAATGAAAAGGAGCATTTTTTTGTGATGTTTAATTTTATTAAATGTTCTTTCAGGTACGGGTTACAGTATTTCCTGAAAAAACAGTGAGCCATTATTTTGGAATTCCTTGGTGGATCATTTTTGTTGCGATCCTGGCTGGAATTCTGTTATTGGCACTTTTAATATTTTTATTATGGAAGGTGAGTGCATCTATCCTTTTATTCCACAGACTCCAGAACTAGTTACTGTAACCGTGGTAAATCAACCTGGAATCTTTGTGGTGTATTTTGGCATTTATCTTAGTTGATCACAGTTTGCTTTAAACCAGCCAGTAGTAGATATCTCTATTTTGGGCCAAAATTAATTCCCATATATGCCAATGTCAGCTCTTGCCACAATGCTAAGAACCAGATGGCATTTGCCTTTGCTGTGTAGCCCAAAGAGAATCTGCGAGGAAGCGCTGCTCTAAATTCAGTGGTGAGAACCAACATAGGTCATTCAACTTGGGTATTGTGCAATAGAAGAAGGGGGAACAAGGATGAGTCACAAAGATTCCCAGCAAAATTTAAAGCAGATGCTATCATGAGGCAGGTACTATCCTAACACTTAAGAGACATTTAAGAGACAGGAAACAAAAGAGTAGGGATTAACGGTTCCCTTTCAGAATGGCAGGCAGTGACTAGTGGGGTACCGCAAGGCTCGGTGCTGGGACCGCAGCTATTTACAATATACATTAATGATTTAGATGAAGGGATTCAAAGTAACATTAGCAAATTTGCAGATGACACAAAGCTGGGTGGCAGTGTGAACTGTGAGGAGGATGCTATGAGGATGCAGCGTGACTTGGACAGGTTGGGTGAGTGGGCAGATGCATGGCAGATGCAGTTTAATGTGGATAGATGTGAGGTTATCCACTTTGGGAGCAAAAACAGGAAGGCAGATTATTATCTGAATGGTGTCAAGTTGGGAAAATGAACTACAATGGGATCTGGGGGTCCTTGTTCATCAGTCAATGAAAGTAACCATGCAAGTATAGCAGGCAGTGAAGAAAGCGAATGGCATGTTGGCCTTCAAAACAAGAGGAGTTGAGTATAGGAGCAAAGAGGTCCTGAGACCACACCTGGAGTATTGTGTGCAGTTTTGGTCTCCAAATTTGAGGAAGGACATTCTTGCTAATGAGGTAGTGCCGCGTAGGTTCACAAAGTTCATTCCCGGGATGGCGGGACTGTCAAATGTTGATAGAATGGAGCGGCTGGGCTTGTATACTCTGGAATTTAGAAGGGTGAGAGGGGATCTTATTGAAACATATAAGATTATTAAGGGTTTGGACACACTACTAGAGGCAGGAAACATGTTCCCGATGTTGGGGGAGTCCAGATCCAGGGGCCACAGTTTAAGAATAAGGGGTAAGCCATTTAGAACAGAGAAACACTTTTTCACACAGAGTTGTGAGTCTGTGGAATTCTCTGTCTCAGAGAGCGTTGGAGGCAGGTTCTTTGAATACTTTCAAGAGAGAGAGCTAGATAGGGCTCTTATAGCGGAGTCAGGGGTTATGGGGAGAAGGCTGATTATGGATGATCACGGGGTACTGATTGTGGATGATCAGCCATGATCACATTGAATGGCGGTGCTGGCTCGAAGGGCTGAATGGCCTACTCCTGCACCTATTGCCTATTGAACAGGTACATAGATGGGATAGGTTTAGAGGGTTATGAGCCAAGCGCAGGCAGGTAGGACCAGTGCAGAGGGGGCACTAGTTGGTGCGGTGAAGTTGGGCCAAAGGGGTTGTTTCCACACTGTATAACTGATTCTAAAATTGTTGAAAGGAACATTGGCTACGTCGCCTGACCTAGAGGCTGTCAAAATAAGTATTTTTTGATATCTTAGAATAATTCTAAAATTATTTAGAAATATTCTATAATTATTGGAAATTAAGGACATTTAGAGATTTTAATAATTAATTAAAAAAAATAAACTAAGGCAATAACATTGAAATGAAATCAAACAAATAAATTATGAATATTATGTCTAAATGAGTCTACATGTAATGAACGTGATTTATAAACTGCAAACTTTATTTCTTCTGTTCTTATACAGTGCATTCAGAAAGTATTCAGACCCCTTCACTTTTGTTACATTACAGCCTTATTTTAAAATGGATTAAACTCATTTTTTTTATCATCAATCTACACACAATATCCCAGAATGAAGAAGCGAGAACAAGTGTTTAGAAAGTGTTTTTGCAAAGTGATTAAAAATAAATGACTGACATATCACATTTACATAAGTATTCAGCCCCTTTGCTATGACACTCAAAATTGAGCTTGGGTATATCCTGTTTCCATTGATTATCCTTGAGATGTTTCTACAACTTGATTGGAGTCCATCAGTGGTAAATTAAATTGATTGGACATGATTTGGAAAGGCACACACCTCAGTTGACAGTGCATGTCAGAGCAAAAACCAAGCCATGAAGACTAAGGAATTGTCTGTAGACCTCCGAGACAGGATTGTGATCTGGACAGATCTGGGGAAGGGTATAAAACAATTTCTGCAGCATTGCAGGTCCCGAAGAGCACAGTGGCCTCCGTCATTCTTAAATGGAAGAACTTTGGAACCACCAGGACTCTTCATAGAGCTGGCCGCCCGGCCAAACTGAGTAATCAGGGGAGAAGGGCCTTGGTCAGGGAGGTGACCAAGAACCCGATGGTCACTCTGACAGAGCTCCAGAGTTCCTCTGTGGAGATGGGAGAAACTTCCAGAAGGACAACTATATCTACAGCACTCCGCCAATCAGGCCTTTATGGTAGAGTGGCCAGACAGAAGCCATTCTTCAGTAAAAGGCACATGACAGCCCGCTTGGAGTTTGCCAAAAGGCGTGAGAAACAAGAATCTCTGGTCTGATGAAACCAAGATTGAACTCTTTGACCTGAATGCCAAGTGTTACGTCAGGAGGAAACCAGGCACTGGCTAATACCATACCTATGGTGAAGCATGGTGGTGGCAGCATCATGCTGTGGGAATGTTTTTCAGCGGCAGGAACTGAGAGACTAGTCAGGATCGAGGGAAAGATGAACGGTGCAAAGTACAGGGATCCTTGATGAAAACCTGCTCCAGAGCGTTCTGGACATCAGATTGAGGCGGAGGTACACCTTCCAACAGGACAACGACCCTAAGCACACAGCCAAGACAATGCAGAAGTGGCTTCGTGACAAGTCTCTGAATGTCCTTGAGTGGCCCAGCCAGAGCTCAGACTTGAACCCGATCGAACATCTCTGGAGGGACCTGAAAATAGCTGTGCATCGATGCTCGCCATCCACCCTGACAGAGCTTGCGAGGATCTGCAGAGAAGAATGGGAGAAATTACCCAAATACAGGTGTGCCAAGCTTATAGACTCCAATTAAGAAGACTTGAGGCTGTAATCACTGCCAAAGGTGCCTCAACAAAGTACTGAGTAAAGGGCCTGAATACTTATGTAAATATATTTCAGTTTTTTTTAATTACTTTGCAAAAATTGCTAAACACCTGTTTTCACTTTTTAATTATGGAGTATTTGTGTGTGTTAGATTGATGGGGGGGAAAATGAATTTAATCCATTTTAGAATAAGGCTGTAACATAACAAAATGTAGAAAAAGTGAAGAGGTCTGAATACTTTCTGAATGCACTTCTGAATGTATTTTAAATGTATTTTGAAAACATCTGAGGATTCTGGTTATGATTGGTTGCGTACTGTGAAATATGTGTGCAACTTTTAACGAGTTAAAACAACAAGTTTTACATTATAACAAGTGGTTACTGGTAAGTGGCATCAGAAAAAAATGATTATTAAACATTGTATCTTGTAGTTTGGTTTCTTCGGCAAAAACAAAGGTTCCCACTATGACGGCAGGTATAACAAGGCTGAGATCGATGTTCAGCCATCTGACAGAGAAAGACTTACTACTGATGCATAATGTTGACAGTCACTAATTTGGTAAATAGTCAGTCTATTGGTCTCTGATTGTTGGATTGGAATGGCATGGTGTGGGGAGCTTGGCATCACTTTAATCTTCCTGTTCCTCAAAAGGGATACATCTCACAGATTGACAGCATTAACACTGAAACAAAACCTTTTGCTTATTGGAGTGTGGATAATATACAAATACAATATTCTGATGTTAAAAATAACACGGGGAATCATTTTAAATATATAACTTAATTCTAAATTATACAATTAGATTATTAATTATTTCTGAATTGAAAATGTAATTCCTTACAAAGAAGAATTAGCAAACACAGTCCCCAACTGTTGCTTAGACACACAGATGCTGTCATATTTATTGGAGCTTTTCAGTATTTGTGCAACTTTGCTGCAGCCTTCTTTGCATGTAACTTCTTGTTTGGGAAATGGTGCTTGCCCTTTAGGTGACTGAATACGGGAACTTCCGCACTTGTGTTATTTCGCACGTTCCAGCTCTCAGAAATGATTTAAACTTTTTATCGGCAGTTATCCGTCCAGCATTAATTTGTTTCTTTCCAAATTGTACTTTGTGTAGTGATATTTTCTGAACCACCATTCAGGTTTTTTGATTTGTAATTTCAAACCTATTTATTAAAAATACATCAGTAAGACTTCTATAGTTTGCATCTTTCCTCACCAAAGTAATATTTTTTTAAATGGATTGTTTGCTGGAGTCAATAGTGAAAGAAACAAATATTTTCATCATGGGAAAGAGTAACTTCTGTTATGTTGTTACAAATATTTTTGATGGAGTTCATTCCCTAAATTTCCTGTAATTATCCTGCTACAATGAGTTTGGAATAAATTGAAGATATGTTTTTCCCATGTCACCATCAGAAATTTTAACTGAAAATGTAATCTGTTGAGCTGCTCCTGAACCAATCAACTTGCTGAACTGCAAGTCAATTTGTTTCCACTGTTTCTCAAGGAGACTTATTTTCAAGTTCCTTGAAAAATATCTAAACTTAAGGCTTCTCTTTGCTTTCTGTGTTGCAAGGCTGTGGGCTAATGGTGGTTTTGACTTTATTACTATAAATGTTTAATATTAATAACTATTGCATTCTTAAGCAGGTTTGCATGCTCTAGAATTATTCCTACGGGTATAGTATTATAAACAACTGATTCTTTTAATTGCCTCTTCACATTTAGTGTGGATTTTTTAAACGTTCCCGTTATGAAGATAGTGTTCCACGGTACCATGCAGTTCGAATCCGGAAAGAAGAGCGCCCCTTTGAGGATGAAAAATTAAGCAAGAAAAGAGGCAAGAAACAATGGATGACAACTTGGCAAGAAAATGAGAGCTACTCCTAAGAAATCCACGAATGCCTTAAACTAATTGAATTTGGGAGTCTAAAGCAACTCATCCATATTGGTACAGCGTTGGCTTCTCTTCAACAAAGGATGATTCTTGATAACGCAGAGTCTTTCTGCTCTGCACATCAAATATCTCAGCATGTCTCCCTCCTTTACATCAGAATGCATTTTGGTGTTCATAGCTTTTTAGACTGTGCTTCAAGTTTTGGTACTAAAGACATGCCTTACAAACCAAGTGTGCAGCAATGTGAGACTGAATTAGTGTCTGCTTCAGGATGTGGGTGTGAAAAAATACTTCCATTGAATTTAAGCAACATTTTGGCTTTAGGCTTTTTTTAATCTGTCAGCTGTAACAAACAATTAATTTTTAATTGATATTGCCAGGACCCAGATGAGCAGAAATGTAGAGTTTGAAAAAAAATGTACAGATTTGTAAATAGTTATATATTTTAGAATGTCCTGGTATTTATGTTGTCATCAAATTGTCCATTTAGTAATAGTAGGGCCACAGATCTCCCTTCAAGGGTCTTGCTTTTAGAAATGGACTACTTATTGCTTTGGTCAATATTTTTAGTCAAGATATAGACCTGAATAAAATGGGTGTTATATCTTAATGAAGCACTGTCTATTTGCTTATAGTTAGCTTTATTCAGAATAACTACACTCACCACATCCTACTGAAAAAGGAAGGTAAATATTTAATGAACTCATGAGGTTTGTTCGAATTCTTAAAGCATTTTGTCCAAAAACGTAATTTGTTACTTTACAATATCGGAGGATAAATGTTTTTGTACCATAAAATTAAGCAAGAATACTTTAAAAACACTGTACATATTTACATTGCAAAGGAAAGTATGTTAGCGAGTTTGCAAGTTGTGAAAAAGAAAATTTACAGATGGTATAAAAGTATTTTGTGCCTGAGAGCATGAGGGTGGTGATTATGCGTCTATTATATTGGAGGAGGAAGAGAATATTGAAAGGGAGTGCTCAGCCAGTTGCAGACACTAACCCAATTATTATGGAAGAACAGTGCTTAAGAAAAAGAAAGCTTACTGGGAGGGATGGTGTTTATGCCCATATCACAGGGAGTTTACAAAATGCACTGAGACTGGAGAAGAGGTTTGTTGTTCTGTCAATGGTCAACTTTTTTCCTTGGACAAGTGCTGGTTGTGGTTCATAGTCTGCTGGTTTTATTTTGTGAAAAATGTCTTTATCCCAGGTAATTATCTGAGCTGTCCCTTTCAGATTGTGTTATCTTTAAATTCAGTATTATTCATGTTACAATTGGCGCATGAGCATACTGTACATACCATCTGAAAGATAGATTATCTTTTGTCCTGACCTGTGGATCCATGTTTCAATCTTGCTCCCAAACCAGCAATGTTCAACAATGGATAAATCTGTTAAGGAAGATTTCTACTTGGTTCAATTATTTTTCTTTACCCATAGTGTTCTGTTAAGAAGTGTATTACCTGCTCAAGTTGCAATTCTTCCTTTTACAAGTTTCATGACTAATGATGAGACTATGGATCCGTATGGATTTTCCAGTATCCTTATCAACATTTTTCTGTTTTCCGATTGTCTTTTTTATTTTGCAATTCTGCTTTGTTTATAAATTCACATGATACTGTATTCATTTTCTTGTCGTCCTTTGTCTCATTTTGCACATTTGTAGGTATTTCTTTCAAGCAGACATTGACATCCATTTTTATATTATCAGTGAATTCAAAGGACAGATTATTAAAAAAAATAAAAACATCACATTACTCAGGGCTACCAACATTGGGTGAGAGTTGAGAGTGAGAAATTGTGGAGCAACCGAGGGGGGGAGGGTGTTGGAGTGGGTGTACCCCCCCCCCCCCCCCCACGGAAGAGAGCTTTTACATTTTTCAGCTTGAAATTGTGCAATCTGGTGCATAATGTAGTGAGTCTTTTAACTTGCACTTGAATGCAGCATTTATGCTTTTTAAATTGGATTAGGTATTAATAAGGTTAGGCTAAATTACATTCCTAATTACATTCCACAGTAGAGCCAGGCTCTGATCAACAGGTGCAGCACATGAATGACCTTAGTATATTCATGTATGGAAATCAGATTATAATTCATTCTGTTATGCATGCATATATATATATATATATAGAGAGAGAGAGAGAAAAGAGAAACAAGGCAAGAGTCGGACTTCCATCACTGTTCTGCACAAATAAATCAATCAACCTTTCTACCATGGGTCATGGCAATTGAACAGGATCTAGAATCATTTTCCCTTTGCCATGGTCGAATGGTGGAGTAGGCTCAATGACCTAATTCTGCTCCCATGTATAATGGTCTTTCCTGATCATGGGAAACTGATATTAATTAAGCCAGATTGAGCAGAGACCATAATATTGGACAAACAGCTGTAGAACTCAACTGAGTAAGAAACTGCTCAAACAAAACAAAAAAAATGTTCAAAACAAAAACATTTCTGCAATTGCCAAAAGACAATGTTGTGGCTATTAATTTGCATATATTTTGCTAATTACAGGTCCTCCATTGATTTTCTGGCAACTGATGGTCCGGCACCTCCATTAATCCATACAAAATTATGAGAGCGCACTTGAAATCCGCCTCAAATGTATCACCTAGGTGGGGTAGGCGTCCAATCTCAACCTCATCCGGACTTCTGCGTTGAATGGTGGGTCGAATTTGCCCCCTGCGGCCGTAACTCTGGCCTGGCCAGAGTCGGCAGATCCGTTCCCATAGCCGACTTTGCGGACCGGTATCTCGGTCCCTCAATGGCTTGTTCCAGCACAGTTGGACTCCTCTCAGATGCCTTGACCTCTGTTGGTCCAGCAAAATGGAAAATTCAGAAAGGCTCTGCAACCAAGGGTAAACGGTGGTGGACTAGTCTTTCTTTTCTTCCTCGAAAGCTTCTTAGCAACTGTAAGCTCAATTTTTGAATGGTTGTTTTTCTGTTGCAGAGTATGCAAAACTTGCTATGTTGCACAGTGCCAGAGACCCGGATTCAATCCTGACCTCGAGTGCTATCTATGTAGAGTTAGCACGTTCACCCTATGACCTAGTTTCTTGCAGATGCCTCGGTTTCCTCCCGCATCCCAAAGATGTGCGAGTTTGTATGTTAATTGGCATTTGTAAAATTGCACCTAGCATGTAGGGAATGGATCAAAAAGTGAGGAAGTAGAACTAGTATGAACAGGTGCTTGAATATCAGCATAGACTTGGTGAACTGAAGGGCATGTTTCCATGCTGTATATCTACACTGACCTAAACTTTCCAAGCTAAGCTTTAAAAAAAATTTATTATTACAGAAGATTATTATGATATTACATCTCTCGTTATTATTCATCCATAATGTTTATCTGTTTGAATGAGCACAAACTTCAACTTGGGCTGTTGATTACATCAGCAGACCTCCACAAGGACCATTTGCTGTTTTTCTTTACAAACTGAAATAAAGTTTTGTGAATTAATTTCTGTACAGTGATTTCTTCAAGTCACATCAGATAAATGGGGATGGAAGAAATAAGCCTTTCCTTTAGAGTCTTTTCTCATTTCTGGATATACTGGCATTGTACAATCAAATAATTAAGTGCAGTTTCTTTTAAGAAAACACAGCGTTCAAATAGTACACTGGCAAAATCAGCAATGACGTAAACAGACATAGCTGAGAGAAGACTGAAAAAAGGGCCATGCAATTTAAGGGCCCAGGTGACGTGGGCAGTACAACATATGTCCATTGGCAAAGATTTCAAGAACCACAGCACAAAGCTTTTAGGATCTAATAAAAGTACTTGTATGTACGCGCTACAACTACAATGATGTACCCTAGACGATGGAAATTGGGATTAGGCTGAATAAGACAAGCAATTGTAGCTAGTATCTTGAGCAAAACACAGTGCTGGAATGTTAAGTGGTGTTCACCTGGTCAGTAAATTTCTGTGATGACTCAATATGATCATGGACGATCTAATGCGATCTCTACTCTAATGTTGCAGTTCCACAAAACTCAACTTCCTCGATCTTTCAAATAGTTATCCATCTCCAACTTAGACCACAGTCTTAGAATAAAGGGGAGGCCATTTAAGACTGAGGTGAGAATTTTTTTTTTCATCCAGAGAGTTGTGAATTTGTGGAATTCCCTGCCACAGAGGGCAGTGGATGCCAAATCACTGGATGGATTTAAGAGAGAGTTAGAGAGAGCTCTAGGAGGCTAGTGAAATCAAGGGATTGGGGAAAAGGCAGGCACGGGTTATTGATTGGGGACGATCAGCCATGATCACAACGAATGGCGGTGCTGGCTTGAAGGGCCGAATGGCCTCCTCCTGCACCTATCTTCTATGTTAAATATCTAATGAAGATAGACACAAAAAGCTGGAGTAACTCAGCGGGACAGGCAGCATCTCTGGAGAAAAGGAATGGGTGACGTTTTGGGCCGAGACCCTTCTTCAGTCTGGTTAGGAGTAAGGGAAATGAGAGATAGTGATGTGGAGAGATAAAGAACAATGAATGAAAGATATGCAAAAAAGTAACGATGATAAAGGAAACGGGCCATTGTAATCTGTTTATCGGGTGAAAATGAGAAGCTAGTGCTCCTTGGGTGGGGGAGGGAGAGAGAGAGAGAGAGGGAATGCCAGGGCTACCTGAAGTGAGAGAAATCGATCATCATACCACTGGGCTGTAAGCTACCCAATATGAGATGCTGTTCCTCCAAGTTGCATTTAGCCTCACTGACAATGGAGGAGACTGAGAACAAAAAGGTCTGTGTAGGAAAGAAAAGGAGAATTAAAGTATTTAGCAACTGGGAGATCAAGTTGGTTCAAGTGGGCTGAGCGAAGGTGTTCCATGAAACAATCACCCAGTCTGCGTTTTGTCTCGCCGATGTATAAGGGTCCACATCTTGAACAACGGCTACAGTAGATGAGGTTGGAGGAGGTGCAAGTAAACCTCTGCCTAACCTGAAAGTACTGTCAGGGTTCCTGGACAGAGGGAGGAGGTACAGTGACAGGTGTTGCATCTTCTGCGGTTGCAGGGGAAGGTACCTGGGGAGGGAGTGGTTTGGGTGGGAAGGGATGAATTAACCAGGGAGTTGCGGAGGGAACGGTCTCTGTGGAAGGCGGAAAGGGGAGGAGACGGGAAAATGTGGCTAGTAGTGGGATCCCGTTGGAGGTGGCGGAAATTTCGGAGGAATATGTTTTGTATGCGACGGCTGATGAGGTGGAAGGTAAGGACTAGGGGGACTGTCTCTGTGGTGACTAGGGGGAGGGGGAGCAAGGGCGGAGCTGCGGGGCACCGAGGAGACACGAGTGAGGGCCTCGTTTATGATGGGAGAGGGGAACTCCCATTCCCTAAAGAATGAAGACATCTCGGATATTCTAGTATGGAACACCTCATCTTGGGCGCAGAATACGGCGTAGACGGAGGAATTGAGAGTCGGGGATAGAGTCTTTGCAGGAAGCAGGGTGGGAAGAAATGTAGTTGTGGGAGACAGTGGGTTTGTAATAAACGACAGTCAATAGCTATTTCCCATGATGGAGACCGAGATCAAGAAAGGGGAGGGAGGTGTTGGAGATGGTCTAAGTAAACTTGAGTGCAGGATGAAAACTAGTGGTGAAGTTGATGAAGCCCGTGAGTTCTGCATGGGTGCAGGAGGTAGCACCGATGCAGTCATCAATGTAACAGAGATATCAGAGTTCAGGGATAGGGCCAGTGTACGCCTGGAACAGGGATTGTTCAACATCCCCTACAAAGAGGCAGGCATAGCTGGGGCCCATGCGGTTGCCCATAGCTACGTCTTGGACGCAGGAAGTGGGAGGAGTCAAATAAGAAGTTGTTGAGGGCAAGGACCATAGAAACATAGAAAGTAGGTGCAGGAGGAGGCCATTTGGCCCTTCGAGCCAGCACCGCCATTTATTGTGATCATGGCTGATCGCCCCCAATCAATAACCTGTGCCTGCCTTCTCCCCATATCCCTTGATTCCACTAGCCCCTAGAGCTCTATCTAACTCTCTTAAATCCATCCAGTGCATTGGCCTCCACTGCCCTCTGTGGCAGGGAATTCCACAAATTCACAACTCTCTGCGTGAAAAAGTGTTTTCTCACCTCAATCTTAAATGGCTTCCCCTTTATTCTGAGACTGTGGCCCCTGGTTCTGGACTAGCCCAACATTGGGAACATTTTTCTTGCATCTAGCTTGTCCAGTTCTTTTATAATTTTATATGTCTCTATAAGATCCCCCTTTATCCTTTTAAACTCCAGTGAATACAAGCCTGGTCTTTTCAATCTTTCCTCATATGACAGTCCCGCCATCCCAGGGATAAATCTCGTGAACCTACGCTGCACTGCCTCAATCATAAGGATGTCCTTCCTCAAATTAGGAGACCAACACGGTACACAGTACTCCAGATGTGGTCTCATCAGAGCCCTATACAACTGCAGAAGAACCTCTCTACTCCTATACTGAAATCCTCTTATTATGAAGGCCACATTCCATTAGCTTTCTTCACTGCCTGCTGTACCTGCACGCCAACTTTCAGTGACTGGTGTACAAGGACGCCCAGGTCTCGCTGCACCTCCCTTACCTAACCTAACCCCATTGAGATAATAATCTGCCCCCTTGTTTTTGCCGCCAAAGTGGATAACCTCACATTTATCTATATTACACTGCTCCGCTAGGTGGAGTAAAGTGTTAGTAGAGGGAAATTCGATGGAAGAAACGGAGGGATTTAAGGCCTTCGTGGTGGGGGATGGACGTGTAGAGTGACTGAACATCCATAGTAAAGATGAGGGAGTCATAAAAGAGACGAAGGGCATGTGAGGTATCTTGAACATACTGTAGGTCAGGAGAGATTCGACCAGGGGGGATAGGATGGAGTCGAGGTATGTGGAAATCATTTCTGTGGGACAGGAACAGGCAGAAACAATGGGTCTGCCAGGGCAGTTGTTTGTGGATTTTGGGGAGAAGGTAAAAACGAGCTGTGCGGGGCTGGGAAACAATAAGGTTGGAGGTTGTGGAAGGCAGCCAGCCAGAAGTGATGAAATCAGCAATGGTGTTTGAGATTAAGGCCTGGTGCTCATCTGTGGGATCATGGTCTAAGGATAAGTAGGAGGAGGTATCTGAGAGTTGTCGCCTGGCCTCAGCCCGGTAGAGGTCAGCGCTCCAGACTACCACGGCACCTCCCTTGTCGGGGGGGGGGGTTTGATTATAATGTCAGGGTTGCTGCAGGGAGGGCTGTACATTCAGAGGGGGTGAGGTTGGAGTAGGTAAGGGGAGTGGAAAAGGTGAGTTGGTTGATGTGACACCGGCAGTTAAGGAGCTGTCCCACTGCGGCGACCTAATCTGCGAGTTTAGAAGTTTGCCCACGACTCAAACTCGCAGCATGGTCGACACGTGGATCTAGGAGGTCCTATGAGGTCACTGGAACTCTCCTTCATGCTCGAGGGAAATTCCAGCCTACTCGCGCGTTGAAAAATTTTCCACGAGTAAAATGTGATTGGCATGGTCCTTTTTAACTCGTAGTGCAGTGGAGTGGGGTCTCTATTTAGTTACAGGCAGTCGAGGGCAGCCGTAGGCAATCTCCTTCGCCGACCGGGCATTTTGGCTCATAGGAGATTTCAGGTCCAAGGAAAACCGACCGGTAGGTAAAATGCCCGTTAAATTTTATTAAACGTTGTATGACTTCTTAAAAGTATCTCCACTCCTACCCCCCCCTTCTCTCCTCTTCTCTCTCCTTCTTCCCCCCTCCCCCCCCCCCCCTCCGCACTCTGTACAGGACTTACCGTACACTGTGCAGCTGTCTTTTACCTTCCTCTTCATCGCGGGTGTGAGTTTCAGACAACACTCCCCCGCTTTCCCTGGTCCTCTCCTTTGCGATGTGTATGTTCGGTCGGTCGATCCAGCTCGCGGTTTCAACGCTGACGGTCGATCCAGCTCAAGGTTTTCCAGGCGAGTGCCCTCGAGCTTGAAGGTCGAAGACACTCTTCTTAACTCTCGGATTAGGTCGCCGCAGTGGGACAGCCCCTTTAGAAATGTAGAGGTCTAGAGAGGGTAGAATGCTGTTCTGGGGAGTCCAAGAGGAGGGGCGGGGGGCGTGAGAAGGGGTCATCACTGGGTGGTGAGGACTCCTTCCCATAGATAAAGGCGCGGAGGCGAGGGAAGAAAAGCTCAAAGTCGTGGCGGACCCTGAACTCGTTGAGGTGGGGGCGGAGGGAAACTAAGGTGAGGCCTCTGTTGAGGACAGACCGTTCTGTATAGAAAGAGGGAGGTCAAGGGGGATGGTGAAGACATGACAAGGGTGGGGTTGTGGTCAGAGGAGGGCCGGGGAGTGGACAAAGGGCGAGGCGTGATCTGGTGGGGGGGATGGTGGGTGTTCAGAGAGGAGTCATATAGTATAGAAACAGTCCCTTTGGCCCAACTCATCTGCACTCTTTCCAGCTTAATGACATCCTTCCTGTAGTGGGCTGACCAAAACTGAACACAGTGTGGCCTCACCAGCGTCTTGTACAACTGCAATGTAACAACCGTTGGAAACTTTAAGTTCATGATTCTTTTTTTTCCTAAAGTACTCACTATGTGAACAAGTCATTGAAATGATGGAATGAACATGCATACATTTTGACAGGTTACAGACCAAGAGATTTGGAATGTAACATGAGATCCCAACTTTTATATTAAATACGGTGACTGATGAAAGCCATTGTACCAAAAGTCTCCTTGACCACCCTGTCTATCTACCTGTGACACTCGGGGAACTATTTACCAGCACTCCTACCATTCTCCGAAGGTCCTGCTCTGGTTTGACTTCTTCAAATGCAACATTCCACAATGTTGTGGCTATGCCCCCTTGTTCATGACTTCTATTTGAGCAAATTTCACATGCTCTCTTTCCATGGAATTATGACCAATTACGCTATAAAATGTTACAATGAAGCTTATGGGGGAAAAAATGATGATAAAAAATTGAAGGTGATGTACAGTTTTCTGTTCCCTCTAATGGCATTCTCCATGAGTACTGTAAATAATTTGGATTCTGTTCAGCTTTTTTTTAAACATTCACCTTTCCAATTATAGACAATTAATATGCAGTTACTATAACATGCATCCTCAACTGACCTAAAATCTAAACATACTAGCATTACCTTTTTAAACCTCTTGGACTGTAATCTGGAAAATGGCAACACATGATATTTGTTCCATTTATTTCGTAGACTTGTTCATTTCTGAAAAAAAGAGAATACCGATGAACTTTACCTGATAGCATTTTTCTAAAGATTACACCAGCTTTTCAAATACTTAAGTTAAAGTCTGAAAATATATATTCACCTACTAAAATCAATTGGATCACACTGCTGCACCTGGCAAATTAGCTGTACTGAATAGATGAACCACAATGTGCTATTTGCATCTTTTCATACCTCTAGTTTCCCTCTCCCCTGACTCTCAGTCTGAAGGAGGGTCTCAACCCGAAACATCACCGACAGTATTCCTTTTCTCCAAAGATGCTGCCTAACCCAGTGAGTTACTCCAGGATTTTGAGTCAAAACCACAATTCTATTACCCTCACTCTCTCAACTCAGTTTTGGGCTCCATCAAGATGAAATTTGGAGCTTCAAGACAGCAATAAAAGTTAGTTGGACGAGTTTGTGAATATTTAATTTAGTTTAGAAACATAGAAATTAGGTGCAGGAGTAGGCCATTCGGCCCTTCGAGCCTGCACCGCCATTCAATATGATCATGGCTGATCATCCAACTCAGTATCCCGTACCTGCCTTCTCTCCATACCCTCTGATCCCCTTAGCCACAAGGGTCACATCTAACTCCCTCTTAAATATAGCCAATGAACTGGCCTCGACTACCCTCTGTGGCAGAGTTCCAGAGATTCACCACTCTCTGTGTGAAAAAAGTTCTTCTCATCTCGGTTTTAAAGGATTTCCCCATTATCCTTAAGCTGTGACCCCTTGTCCTGGACTTCCCCAACATCGGGAGCAATCTTCCTGCATCTAGCCTGTCCAACCCCTTAAGAATTTTATAAGTTTCTATAAGATCCCCTCTCAATCTCCTAAATTCTAGAGAGTATAAACCAAGTCTATCCAGTCTTTCTTCATAAGACAGTCCTGACATCCCAGGAATCAGTCTGGTGAACCTTCTCTGCACTCCCTCTATGGCAATAATGTCCTTCCTCAGATTTGGAGACCAAAACTGTACGCAATACTCCAGGTGTGGTCTCACCAAGACCCTGTACAACTGCAGTAGAACCTCCCTGCTCCTATACTCAAATCCTTTTGCTATGAAAGCTAACATACCATTCGCTTTCTTCACTGCCTGCTGCACCTGCATGCCTACTTTCAACGACTGGTGTACCATGACACCCAGGTCTCGCTGCATCTCCCCTTTTCCTAGTCGGCCACCATTTAGATAATAGTCTGCTTTCCTGTTTTTGCCACCAAAATGGATAACCTCACATTTATCTACATTATACTGCATCTGCCAAACATTTGCCCACTCACCCAGCCTATCCAAGTCACCTTGCAGTCTCCTAGCATCCTCCTCACAGCTAACACTGCCCCCCAGCTTAGTGTCATCCGCAAACTTGGAGATATTGCCTTCAATTCCCTCATCCAGATCATTAATATATATTGTAAATAGCTGGGGTCCCAGCACTGAGCCTTGCGGTACCCCACTAGTCACTGCCTGCCATTGTGAAAAGGACCCGTTTACTCCTACTCTTTGCTTCCTGTCTGCCAGCCAGTTCTCTATCCACATCAATACTGAACCCCCAATGCCGTGTACTTTAAGTTTGTATACTAATCTTTTATGTGGGACCTTGTCGAAAGCCTTCTGGAAGTCTAGATACACCACATCCACTGGTTCTCCCCTATCCACGCTACTAGTTACATCCTCGAAAAATTCTATAAGATTCGTCAGACATGATTTACCTTTCATAAATCCATGCTGACTTTGTCCAATGATTTCACCACTTTCCAAATGTGCTGCTATCCCATCTTTAATAACTGACTAGCAGTTTCCCCACTACCGATGTTAGACTAACTGGTCTGTAATTCCCCGTTTTCTCTCTCCCTCCCTTGTTAAAAAGTGGGGTTACGTTTGCTACCCGCCAATCCTCAGGAACTACTCCAGAATCTAAAGAGTTTTGAAAGATTATTACTAATGCATCCACTATTTCTGGAGCTACTTCCTTAAGTGCTCTGGGATGCAGCCTATCTGGCCCTGGGGATTTATCGGCCTTTAATCCATTCAATTTACCCAACACCACTTCCTGGCTAACCTGGATTTCACTCAATTCCTCCAACTCCTTTGACCCGCGGTCCCCTGCTATTTCCGGCAGATTATTTATGTCTTCCTTAGTGAAGACGGAACCAAAGTAGTTATTCAATTGGTCCGCCATATCCTTATTCCCCATGATCAACTCACCTGTTTCTGACTGCAAGGGACCTACATTTGTTTTAACTAATCTCTTTCTTTTCACATATCTATAAAAACTTTTGCAGTCAGTTTTTATGTTCCCTGCCATATTCTTAATTATAAATGCAGACAAAGCATTCCATACTACAGCTTGAAGAAATAACAATATACGCTGTACACTGGCCCTATTCCTGAACTCTACCTCTGCTACGTTGACGACTGCATCGGTGCTACCTCCTGTACCCATGCAGAACTCACTGACTTCATCAACTTCAAGACTAATTTCCATCCTGCACTCAAATTCACTTGGACCATCTCCGACATCTCCCTACCGTTTCTAGATCTCACCGTATCCATCACAGGAGACAGACTATTGACTGACATCTATTACAAACCCACTGATTCCTATAACTATCTTGACCACACTTCTTCCCACCCTGCGTCCTGCAAAGACTCTATCCCCTACTCCCAATTTCTCCGTTTACGCCGCATCAGAAATGTCCTCATTCTTTAGCGATCCCCTCTTCCATTATAGATGAGGCTCTCACTAGGGTCTCCTCAATATCCCGCAGCTCCGCTCTTGCTCCCCCTCCCCCCATTCATAATAAGGCCAGAGTCTCCCTTGTCCTCGCCTTCCACCCCATCAGCCGTCACATTACGTATATAATCCTCCAACATTTTCACCACCTTCAACAGGATCCCACTACAGGCCACATTTTCCCATCTCCACCCCTTTCTGCTTTCCGCAGAGACCATTCCTTCTGCAACTCCCTGGTCAGCTTGTCCCTTCCCATCCAAACCACCCCCTCCCCAGGTACTTTCCCCTGCAACCGCAGGAGATGCAACACCTGTCCCTTTACCTCCCCCCTCGACTCCATCCAAGGACCCCGACAGTCTTTTCAGGTGAGGCAGAGGATCACTTGCACCTCCTCCAACCTCATCAACTGTATCTGCTGTTCCAGGTGTCAACTCCTGTATATTGGGGAAACCAAGCGCAGGCTCGGCGATCATATCGCTGAACACCTCCGCCCAGTCCGCCTTAACCTACCTGATCTCCCAGTTGCTGAGCACTTTAACTCACCCTCCCATTCCCAATTTGACCGTTCTGTCCTGGGCCTCCTCCATTGTCAGAGTGAGGCCGAGCGCAAATTGGAGGCACAGCACCTCATATTTCGCTTGGGTAGCTTACACCCCAGCGATATGAACATTGACTTCAAATAGTCCTTGCTTTCCCTCTCTCCCAATCCCCTCCCCTTCCCAGTTCTCCCACCAGTCTTACTGTCTCCAACTACATTCTATCTCTGTCCCGCCCACTCCACTGACACCAGTCTGAAGAAGGGTCTCAACCCGAAACGTCACCCATTCCTTCTCTTGGTTCTTGGTTTCTTGGTCCTCCAAAATATTCCAAATGGAATTTAAACTGGAGGTGGTGGAGGTAGGACTATAGCCAGAAAGGGTTTTTGGGAAGAAAGAGCTACCTTAAATTTAGTTGCATCTGGTTGGGTAACTATGGTAGGGTGAAGATTATTCCATGCTTTAATTGTGCGGGGGAAGAACGAATTGCTGTACACATCTGCCTTGGTAGCTGGTATCTCAAATTGGATCGAATGCGCTCGTCTGCTCCTAATTGGTTGTGGTTTGGTGTAGGTCTTGTAATCTATGTCGAGCTGACCATTTAACATTTTGTAAAAACAGGTCAAACGGTGAGCTTCACGTCTGTCTTGGAGAGGGTTCCACCCCAGTGAATTCAGAAGTTTGGTAACACTCGCTTCTCTCGCATAGATGTTAGTAACAAATCGAGCTGCCTGCCTTTGGACACGTTTGATGGGAGAAATGTTTTTATTTGTATATGGGTCCCATGCTGCAACTGCATAGTCCAAATGAGGTCTAACGAGGGTGAAGTATAGCTTCTCCTTGACAGAAGTTGAACAATGATGAAAGTTGCACCTCAGAAAATTTAGGACACCTGTTGCTTTCACCGTTGCATGATGAGTCTGACCATTCCAACGCAGAACATTCTGCAATTTGATGCCAAGATACTTGGTTTGTTTGGATTCTTCAAGGGTGGCACCAAGTATATTGTAAGATGTTTCGCCTGGATTCCTCTTTCTGGTGACACGCATGGTTTCACATTTGGAAGGGCTGAACTGCATGCCCCATTGTTGTGACCACTCAACCATTGTATCGAGGTCCTTTTGGAGAGCATCTTCATCATCAGCTGACTTAATTGGACGGTACAGCAAACAATCATCAGCGAATAGTCTGGTCGTACTTGCGACTTTTTCATGGATGTCATTTATGTAAAGCGAAAACAGATGTGGGCCAAGTACTGTGCCCTGAGGTGTACCACTCAACACTGGACGCCAATTGGAGCTCTTTCCGTTCACACACACACACGCTGAAGACGTTTTGTCAGGAAACTGGAAATCCATCGTTTCGTGTTGGAACGAATACCATAGAAGTCAAGCTTCCGAAGCTGTCTCTGGTGTGGGATGACATCAAATGCTTTAGAAAAGTCCAGCACTACTAAATCCGTGATGGCGTTACCATCAAGGTGCTTGGCCAGGTCATTTGTCGTCAGGATAAGCTGAGACTCACATGATCTATGCCTCCTAAATGCATGTTGGTTCTCAGCAACAATGTTATGTTTGCTCACGTGTCGCATCAGATTACCATCAATTAAATGCTCCAGCAGTTTGCAGCAAGTACTTGTTAATGAAACTGGACGATAATTTGCTGGGTTGGTGGTTGAACCCTTTTTAAAGAGAGGAGTGATGTTAGCCTTCCTCCAAGTCAGCGGAACATCACCTGAGTCAAGCGATTGTTGGAAAATGAACTGCAAAACTGGAGCCAGTTCTTCGGCCGCGATCTTGAGGGCTTGATACTGTATCTGATCTGGTCCAATTGCTTTTGTGGTATTGATGTTGAGCAATAACCTCTTGACATCTTCAACCTCAATTTTAATACCAGGCATATCAGCATACGGGCTGGGCGGTAGATCTGGAAATGATGAAGGCTCCATATCTTCCCGGGTGAAAACGTGTTGAAATTGGTTTGCAAGAACTTCTGCTTTCGCCTGGTCCTCAGTGATCAGGCAGTTGTTCACTTTAAGCATCTGGACACCAGTGTTGTCTGTCCGTCTGGATTTCACATATCTCCAAAAAGCCTTGGGTTGCTTTTCCCCCAAGAATAGAAGAAACATGGTGTCTATGAGCACTCCTAATTGCACGATCAACTTGCTTTCGCACTCTAGGAAAATTGTACCAGTCCAGTTTTGTACCCCTTTTTTTGGCACGGATATAAAACTTCTTTCTTACTGCAGAGACGTTTCAGTTTTGCCGAAAACCAAGGACACATACGGCCCTTAATGAGTTTTTGAGGAACATGATTTGTAACAATATTGTTTAAAGAGTTTCTCAGCCACACCCAGTTGTCTTTTACGGATCTTTTATCTGGTTGCAGGTTGAAGAAATCTTTTCCCAGTTTTTTTGCTAAGTCTTTAAATTCCTCACTGTTCACTTTTCTCCAGAGGGAAATTTTACGCGGTGGTTTTGAAGGAACTTTAAGCTTTGTGTGCAGTTTTGTTTGGATAATATAATGATCGCTAATTCCAGCGCACGATGAAACATCCAAAATTAAATCCGGATGCGAAGTGAACAATAAATCTAAAGTATTTTCAGTGGCACTTGTCTCATCACGCCTGGTAGGGAAAGTGACTTTTTGGGACAGGTGATTTTCCAGAGTAAAGGGCCTGTCCCACTTGCATGCGATTGCGTGCGTTTGGCGCGACCATACAGAAGCGGAGTTAATGCGAAGCTCGCACGTGACGTCATTTGCGTCATGCTTACCTATCAGCTGGGCAGGAGGCGGTCCGACTAAATTTGGCCGTCACACGGCATCGGGCGGTGACGTCATCGCGCAACGCCACACGCTAGGCGTACGTCAAGACGCTGCATACGCCGTCAAGACGCTGCGTACGACCGCAATGCGCCTACGTGCCTACAGGCCGTTGGCGCGCAAAGATTTCAGACACTGACAGATTTTCGGAGCCCCGTGTGATGTCGGGACCAGCCCCGCACAACTCCGCATTCTAAGTGGGACCGGCCCCGCGCGGCCATACGGTGCCTGTATGCCTCAAGTGACCACAAGGTCATGTAATTTGCGAGCTAAGGTCGCGTAAGTGGGACAGGCCCTTCAGGTCAGCTAGGGCTTCCTGGAGAGCCCCTTTTGGTTCGCTTTGTATGCCGTCAGACCAATCTACACCTGGGACATTGAAATCGCCCCCCAGGATGATAAGTGGAGAGCGTGACGAGGTGTTAATTTTGGAGTTTGATCCAAGATCTAAAAGAGGCTCCGTTTTCATGTCAGGTGGTCGGTAAAAGCTTCCGATCTGGAGGACCAAAAAACTAACATCAGATTTGCTGTCTAAGTCAGTTCTTTCAAAACAAGGAATGTTGTTAACTCCGATGAAGACACCACCTCCATGCAAGCTTCTGTCCTTCCTAAAAATTTGGAGGTGAGGAGGGAAAACCTCAGCAGATTTGATTGATGGGTCCAGCCAAGATTCAGACCCGATAAGGATATCAGGGTTTTCAGTTTCAATAAATGAATTGATCACAGCACATTTTCCTTTTATACTGCGGCAATTTATTAAATCTCTCCAGAGATGCTACCTATCCCGCTGAGTTACTCCAGCATTTTGTATCTACCTTCAACTATGTGGATAATGGATTAAGAATTTAATTTATTAGGGTGCAATTGGGACATTATTGCAAAATGGTGGTACTTTTGAATACTGAACATCTATCTGTTCCTTCTGCAGAGAAGATTCTCCAATCCACCATCACACCCAAGTGCTGCAATGCGTGACAATTTAATGGAAAGTGATTGTAAATATTATATTTTAGCTGTACAAAATGCTCTTGAAAAGATTAAGATGGTCTGCAAGGAAGGCAAATTAAACAAATCAAAAACTTTTGCCAGATGGAAGAATTGCTTATGTTCAACTTATGGAAACTTGTCAAAGATCGATCTTCACCTACAGAAACTCAAATCCTCTCGTGACATTAATCTTGTGGAATTATGTGACAGCCTTTATAGGTTGACTTTTCAAATGTTGTTACATTTTCACCTCACAAAATTTGTCTTAAGATAATTAAATTATTTCCAAAGACATTATCACCCAAGGAGATTTTATAAGTACATTAAGACAAAATGAAAGACGGAGAGAATAGGACACCATAGAATTTAAAGTGGTCATTTATGTGTGGAGCCGCTGGAGGTATAGAGGTATGCAGTGTGGAGACGGGCCTTTCGGCCCAACATGCCCACGCCAACCAAACAGGTCTACACTTGTCTCACCTGCTTACTTTTGGCCCATATGCCCCTAAACCTATCCTATCCATGTACCTGTTGAAATGTGTCTGGAACATTGTGATAGTACCTGCTTCAACTATCTCCTCTGGCAGCTTTTTCCATTTACCTACCACCTTTCATGTAAGAAAGTTGCCCCACATGTTCTTATCTTTCCCCTCCTCACCTTATACCTATCTCCTCTGGTTCTCGATTCCCTTACCCTACGTAAAATACTCTGTGCATTTACTCTATTTATTTCTATCATGATTTTACACAATTCCTCTCGTGATTTTATACGGCAGGAAGTAGAGGGTGGTGGTGGCAGATTGTTTATTGGACTAAGCCCATGTAGTAGTCTGCCGCACCAGTGGCTAAATTTGATGTTTGTAATCTGTATCAATAATTTGGATGAGAATATATGAGGCATGATTAGTAAATTTGCAGATTACATTAAAATGGGTGGCATTGTAGATAGTGTACACGATTAGCAAGATTTAGAGCAGGATCTTGATCAGCTGGGCAAACAGGCCAAGGAATGGCAAATATTGTTTAATTCAGATAAGTGTGAACTTTTGCATTTTGGGAAAATTAACCTGGACAGCACCTTTACAGTGAATGGTAAGATTCTGGGAGTTGTAGAGCAGAAAGATCCAAGACTACATCATTCTATGAAAGTGGTGTTAGATGTAGATAGGTGGTGAAGACAGCTTTTATAATGCTGGCCATCAGTCAGGGAATTGAGTATAGAATTTGGTACGTTATGTTACAGTTATACAAGACGTTGGTGACAACATTCTTGCGTATTGTGTTCGGTTCTGTCATAGGAAAGGTGTTATTAAGGTGCAAAGTCTAGAGAAAAATTATGAAGATGTTGCCAGGACTCAAGGGGCTGAGCTATAGCAGAGGTTTGGCAGGCTCGGATTTTATGGCTTAAAGTGCTGGAGACTGACGGGTGATCTTATAAAGATGTATAAGATCATGAGGGGGTACAGATAGGGTGAATGTAGTCTTTTTCCCCAAGGTAGGGGAATCAAGAACTAGAGGGCATAGGTTTAAGATGAGAAGAGAAAGATTTAATAGGAACCTGAGGGGCAATTTTTTCACAAAGAGGGATTGGGCATATGGAACGAGCTGACAAAATATTTGAGGCAGGTACAATAACAACATATAAAAGTCATTTAGACAAGTACATGGATTGGAAAAGTTGAGAGGGGTACTGGTCAAATTCAGGCAAATGAAACAAGCTTAGATGGGCTCTCTTGGTCAGCAAGAACGAATCAAAGGGCCTGTTTCCATGTTGTATGTCTCTATGACTATAAATTTCAAAACTTAAATTTAATAAAATATGCTGGAAACATCTACCTAAATATTATTGCAAAATGCCGCACCACATCAAAAATCTGAATTAAAAACCAAATATTGCCAAAAAAGTTTGTTTAGACCACATTTGTTGAGAGGGAAACAAAGATGACATTGCTGGCATTCATCAAAATGCGAACTTAGTGTATGAATCTTTATCTACCTGGCTGGTGTGGGAAGCCTTTAATATCCCCTGTATTGCCAACCAAATAAACACCTATCAGGAAGGAGGCACTAAGAATGCATCGAATAACGCACATTAATATCGCTGCACTTTAGTCACTGCTTGTCAGCTTCTTACCTCGCTGAAATATGCTTGCCCACGTCATCACTCCCACGGGCAAATTTCACATTATGCTCGTTTTATGGCAAATGTGGAAGTTTATGCATTCATCTCTTCTGATAGCACCAATATTGCCACTGTTAAAGGTATACCCTCCAAACACCCTCGTGATTAGTACAGGTGTCAGGGGTTATGGGGAGAAGGCAAGAGAATGGGGTTAGGAGGGAGAGATAGATCAGCCATGATTGAATGGCGGAGAAGATTTGATGGGTCGAATGGCCTAATTCTACTCCTATTCCTGACCTGTTTATTGGCTGGATAGGTAATAACAGACACTCAAAAACTACCTTTATAATTAGGATATGTGACAATGAAAATGTTCATACTGCAAGTTCTACAACTCCACATTTTATGAACACAAACTACTTATAATTTACATTATGAATGTTAGTAAATAGTGTGCAAAATCTCAATAGACTACATTGATCATAACTTGATGATTCAAATTAAATTAGAACTTTTTAAAATAAGATTTGTATGCGGTTTTGGTTCAGCAAAGTTTACAATATAATCCCGTTTTGTTGACATTAATCTGATCAATTTTACATGAGAATAGACAGTCATGTTTTATTTGTCTAGAATCCAAAATTTGCCAAGTATATTTTCCGTCGTAAACCACCACAAATTCTACATCCTTAAAGGTCATTATTGCATATCCCAATAACTGGGCTAGCCAAATAGTTTTCTGCCTGCCTGACAGAGACAACTGCTAATAGCCAGCAGTGCAGTTCAGGCACAGCAGCACAGCATTTGCCTCACAGCATTGTTGATATGGGTTTGTTCCTGAGTTCTGATGGTCTCTGTGTGGAGCTTGCACCTTCTCCAAGTGATTGTTTGGGCTTCCCCCAAGTGCCCTGGTTTCCTCCCATGTCCCCAAAACATGTGGCAGGTTAACTGGTCACAAAAAATCACTCCTAGTTTACAGAAGAGTAGAAGAAAGTGGGGCAGGAATTTGTGCATGAAAGAATACAAAAGGATGGAAGTAAATCGGGAAAAAACAAACTGCTGGAGGAACTCAGCAGGTTCAGGCAGCAGCAGCTGTGGGGAGGGGAAGGAATTGTTGATATTTCCAGTCATGCCCCTGTATGAGGACTAAGAGTAGACATGGAGGCTAATAATATAAAGAGGAGTGGGGGAGGAGCGATACAGAGTCCAGTCGATGATAGAACAGGAGAAGAAAGAATCATTGATGAATGGAGCCAAGTGGAGAAGAGCGTTGGGAGACAGAAGCAGATGGATGGTAAGTGGAAGTATAAATGGGTGCTTGATGGTGGCTGTGTGACTTTTTCATATCCATCATTGTCTTACCAATAAACAGGCACCTCAAACTGCAGTTGTTCCTGTGCATCTGCCAATCTTCCCTACCCATCCCAAATCCTGACCAAACCATTATTTCCCAGCATCTCACTTAGCCAGAGGACTCCTGACATTGTCTCTCCATTAATGTGGCCAAACCTCAAATCCCAATGATTATCTGACTAATCAATTCCTGTTTCCCTACCTGAACATCGCCCTCTCCACAAACGATTTTCTACCCCTGCATTCAAGATTTATCTTCTTGTAAGCTAAATAGCCACCAGCATGCTGCTGCTATGGAGATGATGCAAACCACATTGGATCTTTTGATTATCCCATCAATTTCATATAATGAAAAATGCAAGAAATACTCAGGTCAGGGAATATCTATGTAGAGACAAGCAGTTAGCATCAACTCTGGAAACATTATTTCTGTGTCAAGAGTGTTTTATTGACTCTCTCTACGTATGTTATTTGACCTGCTGAGTATTTACAGTACCTGCAGCTTCTTGGTTTTTGATTACCATACAAATTTCTCAGATCGAAATGTTTGGTAAACTATCTTAACAACATAACACCATGGCTGAGTTTCTTCTATTTGCCGCTTTTCTGTTTGAGATTGTTGCTAAAACACAGCCACTGGATGGCAGTACAGTCTACCCTTGTTATTATGGACCCATTTATAACAGATTTAGATTATATGGTGGATGGAACGTCCCCACGGTAAACAGACACCGCTTTTTGTTTAAGAACACAGGCTGCTGGTTACACTGCAGGAGGTCTTAGAAATTGATAACCAATTACTTTGATCGACACCAGTGTAATGATACTCTATTAAACAATGTAACAAACAGCCGTCAGAATTTTTAGCTTACATTAACAAAAATATATTTTTAGCTGTTAAAAAGAACTTTGTACTTGAAAACAACTAATTGTTTCACAGAGTGACCACTAGGTGGTTGGAGCGAATCCCTTACTCGGTTATAGCGGACAATCGGCAATAACGGACACCATTCTTGCCCCCCCCCCCAGTCCGTTATAACGAGGGTTATCTGTATACAACTTTTATGCATCAATTGCAGCACCTACATCATAAAATACTGTTGTCGTCAGAAAGTTTATATTGTTTGAGAAAAAAAATGATTAAAGAACAGTGCAATAAAAGAAAAATATAAATTAAAACAGCAAAGATCCATTAGTTCAAAAAAAGAAACTGAAAGGACTTTATAAATTATTTTTATTCTCAATTTGTATTTCATTTCAAAATGTTTTAGAGCTAAACCATGTAAGACTATTAATCACTCTTGTACAAGGGGTAATCCATTCTCCTCCCAGCTATTGACCAAGACTGAACCACATTAACTACCTTGATGTTGTACTTGATTTCAAGCTGAGTCTCAACCCCATATTCTCAAGGTCATTACTCAAACCACCTACTTCTGTAGCACCTACCATAATTCCTGTCTCAGTTTATTTACTGCTGAAGCATTCTCCATATTTTTCCAGTTTGTTATCTCAATTCAATTGCTCCAATACCTTCCAAGCCAACCTCAACTTCCACCTCCATAAACATGAGCTCCAAATTCTTCCACCTGCATCCTAATTTCTCTGCACCCTCATGCTTGTTGACATAACATCTAGACCAGCAATGCTGTGATTTAACAATTATCATTCTCCATGACATTATCTTCCTGTCATCATAACATCCTCAAACTTTATAACATTCAACTGCATTCATCCATTTCTGGCCTTGTGTATCCTTGATTTTCACTAATGCTACTGGTGGGCAAATCAAAACACTGACACCACAAAATAACAAGATAGCAGTAAACTGACAATATTCCAAAAGCTGAAACAAATTCCCAACAAAATACAGTTAGAGTAAATAGTTACTGGATACCACAGATAAATGACAAATTGATCTTTTTCCATTTTTTTTAAATCAGAAGAGTTGATCTCAAAGCATGAGAAAAATCAAGATGCTAAACAATGTATGTATTGAAACAGGCTGGGGAATAGAAGGCACCTATTAGATGTCTATCAAAGAAGACACGTCATCAATGAACTACATCCTACAAATCTAATTTGGATAATTATTTGTTTTATTCCCCAGCTAAACAAGTGAAAATGAGCCAATTTTCCCTTTCCTTTTATCATTCAATTTTTCCTTAGCAATGAAGGGAAAAATATTAACTTTGAGGAACAGACGAAACACAGGCCCCATAATACAAAATTATTAAATTCTGCTCTAATTGTGTTATCAAACAACAGAAAGTAGTTTCCTGGTTGCAGACATTGGCAGTAACACCCACTGACAAAAAATGCACTCCGCATAACAAGTTAGACTTGATTTTTAATGATTAGTAATATAACGGCTCTGTTTTCAGTTTTTACTTCAGAAAATCACATTCAAGTGAAATTCAAGAGAAAATAGTTTAAGGAAAGGCAATGATCCCTCAAAGTACTGCATGTCTATATACACTTTTTAAAATTAGGCACACTTTAAAATATCTTTCCAATTTTATTTAAAAGTATAAAATTGGAAAAAATGTGACAACAAATTATCTGCTTTAATCATTTAAAATAACTAATAAAAAGTGAGGGAATCCAGGATATTTCAAATTAGTACTCTGTGCTAAATGGACACGACAAAGGAGAATACAAATTAAACATGGGGCCAGGGACAAGATGGGCATCACAGAGCAATCAAATTCATGTGGAAGCTGACCAAGCTGGCAGCAGATGGGTGAAAGTAGATAATCATTGTTATGCTTCACATCTGCTGTGACTTATCTTCTGATGGATAGTGGACAGAATATGAAGGTAATGTATTCCAAATTATGTTAATTAAATCTTGATGTCCAACCCAAATAAGCACATTAAACAAAAAATCTAGTTGCTTTCACAAATCTAGAATTTCAGAAAACAGCACGTTGGGAATATTTTCATATATTTGATGATAAAAGGCCAGTAGAGTGTAGAAACTGAAATCAGAGAACCATAAAAGTAACATAGCTTCACACATCATTAAAAACTTGTAAGTGGGAAGATAATTATTAACCTCCCATAACACCAGTGTCATAGTTTGGACTATGTGAATTTATGTATTAGAACACTCAAAGGGATCTTCTTGTAATCATTCCTGATCATTTATCCTTTGGTCACCAATGACCTCAACAGAGAAGATTAAAGGACATAAGACAAAACAGTGGTATCCCTTCTGTGCAATGGATTTATAAAGTACAGAATTATAAAATTGTAACATTGTATTGTTTGCAATGTAAATACAAAAATCTATTGCAATTTTATCCCTTTGTGAAATGTACAATAAACTATGGATCAATTAATGCCACAGGCATAACATTTAAATGTTCCACCTTTGTACCTTTTTCTCAAAAACTGTGTACATCGCTGAGTGGGTAGTGTAACTTTCCTTGCAATGTAGTTTGAATCACATTAGAACACCCTTTAGAAAGTATTTGATTAAATTGTAATAGTGTGCTTAAGTTTTAAAATATTAATTTTATTTACTATTTAAGGCCAGAACTATTTTAAGACTGCATAGAATTATAAACCTACAAAAACGTATGAACATTATATACAGAAAATCACCCAATCCATTAAACAAACCAGAAATGTACCATAAATTTCTAATATAAAATGTCAAAGTAACGTACATTTGAGTTGCTCTGTATATGTGAATAAACTATTTTGTGAAGTATTCAACATACAGCCACACTGAAATAGAACAACTATCTAAAATATTTGTACTCAATTGCACTTAAGAGTCCTATTTAACATATTGTTTCTACTGATGTGGCCTGTGTACCGGTTCTTCTTTGTTGATCTTTCTCTTTCTTTTGAATCTTCTCTCTTTGTTTCTCTATTTTTTCATGCGTTTTCTTAATTTCCTTAAGCTTTTTCTTAATGGTGGCACGATCACTTTGACTGGTAACGCCTAACGCCTACAAAATTAAAGCATAACAAAATGTAGAGAACTGTAACCGGATTTTAACCCATTTCTATTGCATGATCTGTACATCATAATACAAACTGTATGCTGTGAATTTACATTAAATTAACAACCAGAAGAATGATAATTAGTTTGACACTTGAGAGTGGAAAAACACAGCTGATTTGTAATGAATCTGGTAAATTAAAGGTCTTTCAAGGGGATGAACCAGTTGGTGCAATCAAATTATGCAACACATTCTGAAAAAGTAAAAGGCCATACTACTGAAAGTATAAAATAAAACCTGATTATTTAAGTCCAGAACACGGAAAGATGAAGTACATTCCTTAAGTATCTGTTGAAAATGAATGAGTATTTGAGGACATGCAGGTCAGAATGGGAGTGAAAAAGAGAATTAAAATGAAAGACAGCTGAAATCTTGGGGTCATGATTGTAGACTGACTAGAGATGTTTCATGAAATAGTGACCCAGTCTGTGTTTGGTATCCCAAATGGGGAGGAGATCACATATGAGCGCCATTATGAGGGATTGTGCCCCTGGTCATAGTGCAGGGCAATAGTCAGTGCTTTTTTTGTAATGGTACTGTGTATTGGCACTTCTAAAAAGTTAAACATTATTTTGTTTTCCGGCCACATTACATATATGACAGACTTATGCTTACTAGCATCTTTTTGTCTACAAAAAGCATTGGTAATAATTTAAGGTACACAAAATTGCTGGGGAAACTCAGCGGGTGCAGCAGCATCTATGGAGCGAAGGAAATAGGCGACATCTGCTGCTATCAGGTAATAATTTAGTCTAGTTTAGTTTAGAGATACATTACGGAAACAGGCCCTTCGGTCCACCGAGTCCGGACTGACCAGCAATCCCCGCATATTAACTCTACCCTACACTAAGGACAATTTTTACATTTATAGCAAGCCAATTAACCTACAAATCTGTACGTCTTTGGAGTGCGGGAAGTTCTCGGAGAAAACCCATGCAGGTCATGGCGAGAACGTACAAACTCCCTACAGACAAACACCCGTAGCCAGGATCAAACCCAGGTCTCTGGCATTGTAAGGCAGCAACTCTACCGCTGCGCCACCGTGCTGCCCATTGGACTTATCAGACATCTGCTGCTATCAGGATCAGCATGAAACGGTCATTCAGCCCATCAAATCCATGCATATTAATCCCATCTTAAAGCATTGGTTTCATAGTCTTCAATGCCAAGGCAATTCCTAAGTGCTCATCTATACAGCTGTTAGCAACTCTGCCATTAAACGGGAAAGTGAGATCCCGACACAAATCGTTTCCCAGCATAAATCAATGAAGGGCCAACACTTTTGGTTGCTGTTGCAAGAATGGAATGGTTAAATTTCATAACCCACTGGGCCACTCAATCACTCTAATATAATATTTTAAATGGAGATTATAGAAGAACATGCCATACCTACCTTTAGTCTGCTGTTATCTAGTTGCATTAATTGTTCTCCGTCAATGTTTTTAGAAAGAAATTCTGCAGAATATTGCTCTAAATTAATTTCTGTCAGCCAGTGACAGACTTGTTGGGTTGTCCATTCAGGAACTGTGCGAATTTGACATTGACTTTTCCCTGTTGTTTGCGTATCAGATATCTATTTGGACAAGGCAATAAAATCATGGGCGATGTATATATTTTTTACATCCTGTACATAAGACTGACATAAGGAGGTGAAAATCTAAAAACATGCACATTCTGTTCAGTAACAAAATGCCCAAGTCCTTTAATACTAATCAATCAGATTACAGTATTGCAAATTTTTTATCTCATGGATATAACTGTTATATGATAAACCGACTGCCTGAATACTGACTAACCATATACTCTCACCTAAATTTCAGTTATCCAGGGGCAATAGACAGGGATGTGCATTATCACCCGTTATTTGCCCTTGCGATTGAACCTCTAGTGGCGCATAATTGTGAAGTGGAAGGAAAATGATACATGATTTTCAAATTTTTTTACAAATAAAAAACTGAAAAATGTGGCGTGCAAAAGTATTCAGCCCCTTTTACTCTGATACCCCTAAATAAAATCCAGTGCAACCAATTGCCTTCAGAAGTCACCTAATTAGTAAATAGAGTCCATTTGTGTGTAATCTAATCTCAGTATAAATACAGCTGTTCTGTGAAGGCCTCAGAGGTTTGTTAGAGAACATTAGTGAACAAACAGCATCATGAAGCCCAAGGAACACACCAGACAGGTCAGGGATAAAGTTGTGGAGAAGTTTAAAGCAGGGTTAGGTTATAAAAAAATCTCACGGAGCACTGTTCAATCCATCATCCGAAAATGGAAAGAGTATGGCACAATTGCAAACCTACCAAGACATGGCCGTCCACCTAAACTGATAGGCCGGGCAAGGAGAGCATTGATCAGAGAAGCAGCCAAGAGGCCCATGGTAACTCTGGAGGAGCTGCAGAGATCCAAAGCTCAGGTGGGAGAATCTGTCCACAGGACAACTATTAGTCGTGCACTCCACAAATCGGGCCTTTATGGAAGAGTGGCAAGAAGAAAGCCATTGTTGAAAAAAAGCCATAAGAAGTCCCGTTTGCAGTTTGCCACAAGCCATGTGGGGGACACAGCAAACATGTGGAGGAAGGTGCTCTGGTCAGATGAGACCAAAATTAAAGTTTTTGGCCTAAATGCAAAACGCCATGTGTGGCGGAAAACTAACACTGCACATCACCCTGAACACACCATCCCCACTGTGAAACATGGTGGTGACAGCATCATGCTGTGGGAATGCTTTTCTTCAGCAGGGACAGGGAAGCTGGTCAGAGTTGATGGGAAGATGGATGGAGCCAAATACAGGACAATCTTGGAAGAAAACCTGTTAGAGTCTGCAAAAGACTTGAGACTGGGGCAGAGGTTCACCTTCCAGCAGGACAACGACCCTAAACATACAGCCAGAGCTACAATGGAATGGTTTAGATCAAAGCATATTCATGTGTTAGAATCAAAGATCCTATAGCGGAGCAAGATGGATTACTCTCACGCAAACGTGTAGTACGCTCATGGGCGGATTCATGGGCGATTTTATGACTCATTTTAGCAACCTGCCCCCGCCATCTTGTTCCGCCATTTTGCTCCGCCCTCTTGCTTCCGGCCAAAGATTGGATCCGCAGTGCGGAGAGGGAGTGCGGGGCCCGGTGCAGCGGGGAGAGAGAGTGCGGTGCAGCGGGGAGAGAGAGTGCGGGGCAGCGGGGAGAGAGAGTGCGGGGCCCGGTGCAGCGGGGAGAGAGAGTGCGGGGCCCGGGGCAGTGGGGAGAGAGAGTGCGGTGCAGCGGGGAGAGAGAGTGCGGGGCCCGGTGCAGCGGGGAGAAGGAGAGCGGGGCCCGGTGCAGCGGGGAGAGAGAGTGCGGGGCAGCGGGGAGAGAGAGTGCGGGGCAGCGGGGAGAGAGAGTGCGGGGCCTGGTGCAGCGGGGAGAGAGAGTGCGGGGCAGCGGGGAGAAGGAGTGCGGGGCCCGGTGCAGCGGGGAGAGAGAGTGCGGGGCAGCGGGGAGAGAGAGTGCGGGGCAGCGGGGAGAAGGAGTGCGGGGCCCGGTGCAGCGGGGAGAGAGAGTGCGGTGCAGCGGGGAGAGAGAGTGCGGGGCAGCGGGGAGAGAGAGTGCGGGGCCCGGGGCAGCGGGGAGAGAGAGTGCGGGGCAGTGGGGAGAAGGAGTGCGGGGCCCGGGGCAGCAGGGAAAGAGAGTGTGGGGCCCGGGGCAGCGGGGAGAGAGAGTCCGGGGCCCGGGGCAGCGGGGAGAGTGCGGGGCCCGGGCAGCGGGGAGAGAGAGTCCGGGGCAGCGGGGAGAGGGAGTGCGCGGCCCGGGGCAGCGGGGAGAGGGATGGCGGGGCCAGGGGCAGCAGGGAGAGGGAGTGCGGGGCCCGGGGAGAGGGAGTGCGGGGCCCGGGGCAGCGGGGAGAGGGAGTGCGGGACCCGGGGCAGCGGGGAGAGGGAGTGCGGGGCCCGGGGCAGCGGGGAGAGGGAGTGCGGGGCCCGGGGCAGCGGGGAGAGGGAGTGCGGGGCAGCGAGGAGAGGGACATAGGAGGGGGGGGGGAGATATTGTAGTGAGGGGGCAGGCGAGGGAGTGCCGGGGGGATAAGGCCTAGTATGTGTGAAGCTGCGGGGAGGTTTACAATGTTTCTTATTTAATGTCCCTTGTCTAGTCTGAAATAAAGTTCATTATTGGATCAGAAGAAATATAATTGTGTGTGTTATATGATTATATACATTTATATAATTTTCATGTATGTGTGTTTATAAACATTTTATTCTTTAACAAGAATTAACAGAATTATGAACTAACAGAATTATGAATCTAACCCTATATCACGCACAAAAAGTTCCGCAATGTCAATCACCCTGCGAGTCGGGTCGGTTCCGGTTACTACAAAATCAACTCAAAACACTGCTTGTGAACCATTTAAAAAGAAATGATTTAAAAAACATTAAAAAAGACAATTACCAGAATCAAATGTTATTGTTGACAAGAAGTATGAACTGACAGATTTATGAATCTAACCCACACAAACTGTTGCCCCACAACATTGATTACACTGCGAGTCAGGTCGGGTCAGGTAGGCTCAGGTTACTAAAATGGGCGTGGAAAAATGCCCATGATCCCCTCCATAGCGTACTACACGTCAGTCCATTGCATTTCGCAGGAGTAGCCTATCTTGCTCCGCTATAAGATCTTTGGTTAGAATGGCCCAGTCAAAGTCCAGACCTAACTCCAATTGAGAACTCTGGCAAGACTTGAAAATTGCTGTTCACAGACGCTCTCCATCCAATCTGACTGAGCTTGAGCTATTTTGCAAAGAAGAATGGGCAAAAATTTCAGTCTCTAGATGTGCAAAGCTGGTAGAGACATACCCCAAAAGACTTGCAGCTGTAATTGCAGCGAAAGGTGGTTCTACAAATTATTGACTCAGGGGGGCTGAATATTTTTGCATGCCACACCTTTCAGTTTTTTATTTGTAAAAGGATTTAAAGACCATGTATCATTTTCCTTCCACTTCACAATTATGCACCACTTTGTGTTGGTCTATCACATAAAATCCCAATAAAATACATTTACGTTTGTGGTTGTAACGTGACAAAATGTGGAAAAGTTCAAGGGGTATGAATACTTTTGCAAGCCACTGTATCTGGGTGTTCAGGTAACCAGAAAATATACTTCTCTATTCAACGCAAACTTCCCTCCTTTAGTTACTAAATTAAACGCCCTTATTCAATTTTGGAAAACACTTCCGATGTCTCTAATAGGCAGAATAAATGCTATAAAGATGATCTTCCTTCCACAAATCCTGTACTTATTCCAATCAATACCGATATATCTTCCTAAGTTTTTTTTCAAAAAACTTCATTCTCTGATTACAAACTTTATTTGGGATTATAAAGCACATAGAATTCATAAACGGCATCTATGTAAACCCAAAGAAACTGGTGGATTGGCTCTCCCCAACTTCTTATACTATTATTGGGCAACGAATATTAAAAATGTAATCTATTGGCTGGACAATACAAGCCAACAGGTAAATTGGTTAATAATGGAGAGAGAGGATTGTTCGCCTTTTAATATAGGCGCGATTCTTCTCTCTCCAATAAATTTGAAGAACACGCTATATGAGAAAAATCCGATTATCCACAGTACTTTACGAATCTGGAGACAAGTGAAATCAACCTTTAAACTAAAGAAATGTATCTCTTCTTTCACCAATTGCCAATAATCCTTTGTTCAAGCCAGATATATTAGACAAAACGTTCACATATTGGGAAAGATTAGGAATCAAAAAACTCGGAGATTTTTATGAGATGGGAACTTTTCTCTCATTTCAAGAATTACAGTCGAAATATCACCTGAAAGGTAATCAATATTTCAGATACCTTCAAATTCGAGACTATCTGAAAACATATACCCAAGACTACCAATCTTTGTTGCCAGACATACTAGACGAATGTATATGAATAGAAATTCGGAGTCAAACAAGTTAATATCATATCTGTATAGCACCCTTTTAAATATAGAAATCCCATCGTCAGAAGTAATTAGAAGAGCCTGGGAAGATGAACTTGGCCTAAAAATTCTAAAAGAAGAAAACCTTCTATATATACACACACAATTGTTCGATTAACGTTAGGCATTCGTTAATTCAATTTAAAATACTGCACAGACTCTATTATTAAAAGTCTAAACTGAGTAAGATCTTTCCAAATGTATCTCCTATTTGTGATAAATGTCTCCTTCAGGAAGCAACTATAACACATTCCTTCGCCTCTTGCATAAAGTTACATAGGTTTTGGAGAGGAATGTTTGAAATGTTTTCAAAAACACTAAAAACAAAATTGGACACCGACACGGAATTGATTATTCTAGGTATGTCAGAAGCCTGCTCTGCGCTATCATTATTTCAAAGACGTTTCCTTAATTATGGCCTGATAACGGCAAAAAAACTAATGCTCAAATTTTGGAATCATACATCTGTCCCTACTCTTAAAATGTGGATTACAAATATGTCTGAGACACTACATCTTGAAAATATTAGACTTGTCTTAGCAGAAAAAACAGATCATTTTTCGAAGACATGGACACCATTCATTGATTTATTACAAGGATAGTATAGTACAACACAATTTTGGAGTTAAATCTAATTACGAGTTGGGTGATGGGTGGGGAGGGATGCGAGGCAGGTATATCATCACTTTTTTCTTTCTTTCTTTTTATTTCTCTATTCCTTTCTTCTTTCTTTTATTTACTCACTCTTTGGCTACACCACTTTGGTAGTCTAGGGGTTCTATCTTTGCTCATTTCACCTTTTCTCTTTCTTGCTTTTTCTCTTTTCTTTTCTTCCAACTATAGCTAAAAGTCAAAATTGAAGCTGTACAATAACTGTATTATGTCATATGCTGCTGGTTATATTTTTGTACACTTGCTTCTAATAAATAAAAACGAAAAAATAAATAAAAAGTTAAATACTTGGATGCAACGTTCAACAGGGAAATTGAACAGCTAACATAGAATGAGAAACAAAGTGCTAGAGGTATTCTGTTCGTCAGGCAGCATCTGTTTCAGTAATGGACAGACGATGTTTTGGGACGGAACCCTTTTTTTTATGACTGTGCTTCCCCATATATCAGCATCTGCAGTTTCTTGTTTCTCCATAACATTGTTCAGAGTTCGTTTTTGCTACATATTGAATTTTTTGTAGTAAAATTCATGCAAAAAATTATCAATCACTACCACTGCATTCTGATTTACTGGAATAGATCATTCTAGTTGTAAATATACATTCTAATTGATTTAACCCCCCCCCCCCCATTTAATAAAGCAACTATTAATATATTCAGCAAACCATCACTGAATATTTAGGAGAGTTTATTTATAATAGTTATTTATTATTCCTCTTCAAATTTGAAAATCATTATATTTCAAACATATATTTAATCTTTGAATACTGCGGTTCACTATTTATGTGGAGAAATCTATCACAATACCCATGATCTTGCTTAATTTGATAAAGCAACGAAGCATAAATCAACAAACTCGGTCACAACTGTAAGCAGTAATTACAGAAAACTATCATGCTTTTCAGAACCTTAACTATTTTTTTCATTGTTGGAGTGGAACTAATTGTAAAATACATCAACCATCTTTTTAACATTATTTAACTGCTAATCTGTAATAGATGACTCTCTCATGTCTCTACTTTCCTTGCATGAAAGGGCCAAGCACCAATTTTATTCGAACTTACTATATTTTTTGGCTTTTCTTTATCCTGTTCACACGAAACATCATGTGAACTTGAAGGCGATGGAAGACTGGTGTCAGAAGTGGCAGATTCTTTACGACCATCCCCAAACCAAGAAAAAGGCATGCAAGTTGGTATAGATGAAACTGAATCTGCAGCTGAAAGGTTACCACCTGACCTATCAAGCAATTCTTTTGATCCCCTGACAAACACAAAAACAATGTTTAGAAATCATATTTAGCAATAGAACTATTTAACTTTATAATGCAAGGTGCATGCAAATTATACCATTACAACATTTACAAGTATTTAAACACCAACTGCGTCATGAACTCTGATCTGAAAAGATTAACTGGCATAATCGAAAGCAACATACCTGCTATCAAGTGAAGTTCTACGATCTTCTTTATCTACTTTCTTGCCTTTTCCGCCAGATTTTCTTAATCCACTTTTTAGTAAAGTAAACAAAGAGTTGGTTAGCCAAGAAGGAAACAAAAACATGAAAAGAAAACAATGTACCAATTCCTAAGAACTGCTAATCAATACCGTATTTCCCGGTGTCAAAGACCACCTTTTTAAGTTGCTAAATTTTGAAAAAAGGCTGGCAGGACAGGATCAAGGGTTTGGTTTAATCAGTAGAAAGGAAAATGTGAAACTCCTTCAAGGAGGCAATGAGGACCGGGGAGCCGCCATCTTCGCCTTCCCACAATGCGCTGTGCGGTTCAGGTCTGAGGGACAGGGACTTCCTGGCTCAGGGAAATCTTATAATGGGGAGAGAGAGCGAAAGAGAGCGAGCCCGGGACGGAGCAGCCAGCCTTCCGCCCAGTAGCTGCCTGCCAACCACCACCTCCACTGGTTGCGCCTGTGGCTGGCTGGCTGGCGGGCGGGCCGGCAGAAGGTGGCAGCCGGTTCCGCTGTCCAGTCCCAGCGGCCGCTCACAGCCACCCGAGCTACTTCCCTCCCGGGCCACAATGCGGTGGCTCTGCGCCCGGAGCGCTGCGGCAGCTGCGAGTGAGCGAGTTACAGGCATGATCCCCGACCCCCTCATTCTCAATGCTCCTGCCCTCCCGCAACTTTACCCCTGGCGGCCCAGCCAAGTTTACTACTTTGTGCAGCCCAGGCCGTGCTGACCTGGGCCATACTCCCCACACGCTGTGGAAAGGAACTCTTCCCCCCCACCCAGCGGCACTGTCCTTTTATAGCCGCTTCCCACTTCACACAGTTCCAGGGTCGAAGGCGCAGGTACATTTTCGGGCATAATGTTAGAGTAAAAAATAGTGTCTTGGACGCCGGGAAATACGGGTAGATATTTTGTCCATAAACAATAAAAAATAATTGTTGAATTATTATTGCCTGGTATTCTTTAGTTTGTAGAACCTGAAATTATATTCTAATGAAAATACACTTTCACATTACCGTATGTTTCGTTTGGACAGGAGAAAAGAAGAATAACTGTTTTTGCCATCAAGAAGAGGAAGAAAAAAAAATCAGATTTAGTTTTATGACACAGATGGGCAGAATAGTGATTCTCAATTCTAATGAAGCTAGGGACAAGACCCTTCTCAATCACTATTGGGCAATTATCCTCCCCTTCGGCAGTTCCTCAGGATCGAGTTTGTGGGCTTTTAGGTAGCTGATGAGGCCATCAAACCACAAATTTTTAAGCAGAAGAGGCAGGCAATGGTTGATTAGGTGACAATTTGAGAGGTGGTGCACTTCTGTATGCACAGCTTCATGGTTCTCAGTATCATTCCATATTGTTCTCCACGGCTTTTGAATAGACATGGATCAGAACTTCCAAAGTATCAGTTGGGGCTTGCATTTCCTCACAGAGGCATTGTGAACATCCTGAAATCTTTTTGTCCATCCAGTAAGCTTCTGCCATGGCAGAGCTCCAAATAGAGTGTTTTGGTAGCCTTGTATCAGGCATGTGGGCACAAGAGGCATATATTTCAATAAGATTATGCTTCTCAGCTCAAAAGAGTACATCAAATTTCTTTGGCCACTCATGATTAGATGAAAGAAATTGCATTTTGCCACATTATGGAGATGATGAGTGAAAGTTAAGCTCAAGCAGGTCAATATGAATGACTTTGACTCAACTTGATCTGGGTTTGGTAAAAACCCGATAATGCAGCACACTTGGCACTATAATGGTATCCAACTGGCAGATTTACGAACTATTAGATATTACTCTTATTTAAACTCTAACATAGCTTTCATTCTTATTTATTAAGATGCCACATAGAAGTATAATAAATGTTCAAGTAAACCAATTAAGTTTAAGTGAACTATCGGGGAAAAAAAGTACTGAGTGAGTTTAAAGTAGCATGAGAATGGGGCTCTGGTGATTTTAAAAGGAGCATGAGAAATGGGACCCATTAAGTTTTAAAGGAGTACCACAAATGAGTGTGGGAGCAAGAGAAATGGAATCCAGACTTCAAAAGGAGTGCAGGAAATGAGGTTCAATGCATTTAATGGGAGAGTGGAAAACACAGGTAACAAAATTAGGCGAGATGCCAAACTATTGGTATTTTTAAACAGGATAGTGGATTATCCAGATTTGACTATAATGTTATGTGAATTCTGAATTTATTTATTGTAATTATTAATTTATCATTACTATAGGTATACTATTATATATAATTCTAAAATGAGTGTTTCCATAATGCAAATTAAAATCATGCAATATTTGTATTTCTAAGGCTGAATTGGTTTAACACTTTCAATCAGGAACAAGAGAATAACTAAAACGTTACTTTGGAAATTGACGATATCTCCTAGTGGCGGCATGCTGTAAGGTTGCAAATTTGTTTGCTCCCTTAACTTTTAACTTTTGCTTACCATTCTTTCAATGTTACTTGTTATTACTTGATTTCAAGGCACGGTCTAACTTTTCTTAAAGTGTTAACACTTTTATACGTTTTAATCGTGTAAAAGATGGAGACAAGAGGGAAAGGAGCTTCTCCGAGGAAGGAGCGTGGAAAAGGCACAGCTTCTGACTGGTATCTTAGAAGCAATATCGAAAATGAAAGATGAACTGAAAAATGAAATTAAAACAAGATTTTGCAGTTTGGAAGAAATGGTGAAAGGAATTTCGAGCAAATTGAAGGAAGTTCAAGTCAAGCTGATTATGTTACAAGATGAATCTCATGAACAGAAGGAACAAATTGATAACTTGCGAACCCTGGGCCAGGAGAGAGATTTGAAGATTGAAAAACTGGAACGGAAAATGAATGAAAATACTCGGGCACTCCAGCAATACAAGATTAAAAATATGGATCTGGAAAACAGAAGCCGTCGACTGAATTTGCGATTTGTTGATTTGCCGGAAGGTCAAGAAGGAGATAATGTTATAAAATATGCTTCTAAAATGATAAAGGAGACTTTCAACATCGAGCACTATGAAAATCTTCCAGTTTTGGATAACGCACGCAGGATCGGAAAGAAATATTGTTCCCAAGAAAAACCGAGACATTTGATTGTTCGGTTTCACTTCTTGCAGATGAAGGAGAATATCCTTCAGGCAGCAAAAAAGTTGGGCATGGTTGAATATGAAGGATGCAAGTTTTGGGTTGTTCCTGATTACAGCCATGAGCTTTTAGAATTAAGAAAGTCTTTCCATAATGTAATGTCTGAGTTGTTTAAGAAAAAGTTGCGCCCTGCCTTACTTTATCCAGCCAGACTGCGTATACGGAGGATCTTTTGCTTCTAGCTTAATTTTTTTTTATCTATGCAGAATTTGAACTACAAAATGTCTGAAATGTCGTCACTTCTGGCTCAGCCCTATATTTTTCTCCTTCCAGTATCATGAACTATTATGCTTTAAGAAAATAACTCTTTACATTCCACATGATTTTTACAAACAATATGGATAAAGTTATTAACTTCCTTTCATGGAATGTGAATGGTTTGAACCATCCCATTAAGAGGAAAAACTGTTTTAAAGTTCTTCGTAGATTAAATGCTCAGATTATCTTTGTTCAGGAAACTCATGTAAGGCAAGACGACATTCAGCGATTTTTCAAGTTTTGGAGAGGACAGCAGTTTCATTCAAATTCACAGGCTAAGGTGAAAGGAGTCTCTATTTTTATTGACTCCTCAATTCTGTTTGTTCATTATGAAACAATTTCTGATCCATATGGTCGATTTTTGGTGATTACTGGTTTCTTCATAACCAAAAGGTTGCTATGGTGAATGTTTTGCACCAAATATTGATCACCCTGAGTTTTTTTAAACAGTTAATCCTAATTTAACTGAACACTTTTTAATAATGGGTGGAGATTTTAACTGCTGTTTGAAACCCTCGATGGACAGATCTGCATCTGATCATGTGCTTACAAATAAATCAGCTAGTTTTATACATTCTTTTTTAGTTGACTCTGGAATGTTAGAAGTCTGGAGATTCTTACACCCAAATGACAAAGAATTTTCTTTTTTCTCTCATGTATATCATAGTTACTCGAGGATTGACTACTTTATAATAGATTCTCGGCTAGTTTCATCGGTCACTGCATGTAAGTATGATGCAATTGCTATTTCTGATCATGCACCAATCAAACTACCCGATTCCAAGTTTAGTGCTAAACAATGGCGATTTAATGCTACTTTGCTTCAAGATCTAAATTTTGTTAATTTTATTGAAGATCAGATTGCTTTTTTCTTCTTAACAAATTCTACTGAAGAAATATCCAATGGTGTAGTCTGGGATGCTTTTAAGGCATATATTCGTGGACAAATTATTTCATACTCTGCGGGATTAAAAAAACAAACTCAAAATGAAATACGTATATTGGCTGATGAGATTAAAGAAATTGATAAAAAATATTCAAAAGCTCCTAGTTTAGAGCTCTATAAGAATAGAGTTGAACTTCAATTGAGACATGATTTGTTATTAGTATCATCGATTGAGAATGAGCTACTTAAAACCAAGTCAATTTTATATACATGGCAAAAAATCTGGTAAATTACTCGCTAATCAGTTGAAAGTGATGTCGGCCAAACGTCAGATTACTAAAGTGAGTAAACGGGATGGTACACTGACTGTGGACCATGATGAAATTAATAAATCCTTTCAGGAATTCTATACCTCCCTATACCAATCAGAATTTTTCACTGATTCCAATATAATGCATGAGTTTTTAAAGAAACTGAACTTGCCAAATTTACCACATAACGAGTCTCTGTTGTTAGACGAACCCATCACGGAGGAAGAATTACAGAAAGCAATCCTCTCGATGAATTTTGGTAAAGCTCCTGGTTCAGATGGGTTTACAATAGAATTTTTAAAGTATTTCTCAAGTTTACTGTCTCCCTGGCTATGAAAGGTTTTTAAAGAAGCCGTTTTAATGAACAGATTACCACAATCCTTTTATGAAGCATCTCTTTCTTTAATTCTTAAAAAAGATAAAGACTCTACTGAAGTGACATCATATAGATCTATATCACTGTTAAATGTAGATTCCAAAATTCTTTCCAAAATATTAGCTATGAGATTGGAAAATATTTTACCGCACATTATTTCTGAAGATCAGACAGGTTTTATTAAAAATCGTTACTCATACTTTAACGTTAGGAGATTAATGAATCATATATACAGCTTCAAATAAAACTCCAGAATGTGTCATTTCATGATGCTGAGAAGGCGTTTGATAGAGTAGATGGGAATACTTATTCAATACACTTGAAAAATTTATGATTTGCACAAATTTATTTCTTGGATCAAGCTGATATATCATATACCTCAGGCTTCTGTACTTACCAATAATCAGAGATCCCTTTTTTCAGGCTCTTTCGAGGTACGAGACATGGCTGTCCTTTAAGTCCTTTACTGTTTAATATCACTTTGGAACCTTTGGCCACCGCTATTAGGGAATCCCCTAATATTTTTGGAATTGTCCGCGGGAATAAGACACATAAGCTATCTCTTTATGCAGATGATCTGTTATTATTCATCTCTAACCCTGAGAAATCTATTCCGGCAATAGTAGCTTAATCAATTTACTTAATCAATACTAAATCAATTTAGTAGTTTTTCTGGTTATAAACTAAATCTTAGTAAGAGTGAGCTTTTTCCATTAAACAATCTAGTTTTGAATTATGGACAGTTTCCATTTAGATTGACTACCAAATGTTTTACTTATTTAGGCATTAAGATTACCAAGAAATACAAGGATTTATTTAAAGCCAATTTTACGCCTCTAATTGACCATATCAAACAACAGTTTACTAAATGGTTACCAATGTCCTTATCTTTAATCGGCCGAATCAATGCTATTAAAATGTTTATCTTACATAAATTTTTGTATTTATTTCAGTCAATACCAATTTTTATTGCTAAATCTTTCTTTGATATTATTGACTCCAAAGTTTCTTCATATATATGGCAGAATAAAAATTCCAGACTAAGTAAAAAATACTTACAGAAATTAAAAAAAAACGGTGGTTTGACACTGCCGAACCTTAGATTCTACTATTGGGCAGTTAATGCTCATATTTAACGTTTTGGACAAAAGATTTAGAAGTACCCAATGCCCAGGATGGATAAATCTTGAACGTGATTCTATGCAAGGGCTATCATTAGCTTCTATTCTAGGGGCCTCGTTACCTTTTACAATTACGAGATTGAATAAATATACGACTAACCCAAAAATAAGACATACATTCCGAATATGGTTTCAATTTCGTAAGTTTTTTGGATTGAATAATTTTATCTTATCGAGTCCTATCATTTCTAATTTTTTCTTCCAACCTTCTAGTACTGATCAAGCCTTTCTGTTATGGAAGAGGAAGGGGTTAGTAGCTTTTCATGATTTGTTTTTACATGGTTGTTTTATGTCTTTTGAACAACTCTCCAATAAATATAATCTATCTAACTCACACTTCTTTAAATATTTACAAATTAGACATTTTTTGAAGGCTACTCTACCCTTTTTTCCGTTACATCAAACCGAAATCTTGGAAAAAAATTTACATTTGAACCCTTATCAGAAAGGCTTAATAACGACTATTTATGAGTTGGTTTTGAAATTACAAGTAGATGAAGGAGAATATCCTTCAGGCAGCAAAAAAGTTGGGCATGGTTGAATATGAAGGATGCAAGTTTTGGGTTGTTCCTGATTACAGCCATGAGCTTTTAGAATTAAGAAAGTCTTTCCATAATGTAATGTCTGAGTTGTTTAAGAAAAAGTTGCGCCCTGCCTTACTTTATCCAGCCAGACTGCGTATACGGAGGATCTTTTGCTTCTAGCTTAATTTTTTTTTATCTATGCAGAATTTGAACTACAAAATGTCTGAAATGTCGTCACTTCTGGCTCAGCCCTATATTTTTCTCCTTCCAGTATCATGAACTATTATGCTTTAAGAAAATAACTCTTTACATTCCACATGATTTTTACAAACAATATGGATAAAGTTATTAACTTCCTTTCATGGAATGTGAATGGTTTGAACCATCCCATTAAGAGGAAAAACTGTTTTAAAGTTCTTCGTAGATTAAATGCTCAGATTATCTTTGTTCAGGAAATTCATGTAAGGCAAGACGACATTCAGCGATTTTTCAAGTTTTGGAGAGGACAGCAGTTTCATTCAAATTCACAGGCTAAGGTGAAAGGAGTCTCTATTTTTATTGACTCCTCAATTCTGTTTGTTCATTATGAAACAATTTCTGATCCATATGGTCGATTTTTGGTGATTACTGGTTTCTTCATAACCAAAAGGTTGCTATGGTGAATGTTTTGCATCAAATATTGATCACCCTGAGTTTTTTTAAACAGTTAATCCTAATTTAACTGAACACTTTTTAATAATGGGTGGAGATTTTAACTGCTGTTTGAAACCCTCGATGGACAGATCTGCATCTGATCATGTGCTTACAAATAAATCAGCTAGTTTTATACATTCTTTTTTAGTTGACTCTGGAATGTTAGAAGTCTGGAGATTCTTACACCCAAATGACAAAGAATTTTCTTTTTTCTCTCATGTATATCATAGTTACTCGAGGATTGACTACTTTATAATAGATTCTCGGCTAGTTTCATCTGTCACTGCATGTAAGTATGATGCAATTGCTATTTCTGATCATGCACCAATCAAACTACCCGATTCCAAGTTTAGTGCTAAACAATGGCGATTTAATGCTACTTTGCTTCAAGATCTAAATTTTGTTAATTTTATTAAAGATCAGATTGCTTTTTTCTTCTTAACAAATTCTACTGAAGAAATATCCAATGGTGTAGTCTGGGATGCTTTTAAGGCATATATTCGTGGACAAATTATTTCATACTCTGCGGGATTAAAAAAACAAACTCAAAATGAAATACGTATATTGGCTGATGAGATTAAAGAAATTGATAAAAAATATTCAAAAGGTCCTAGTTTAGAGCTCTATAAGAATAGAGTTGAACTTCAATTGAGACATGATTTGTTATTAGTATCATCGATTGAGAATGAGCTACTTAAAACCAAGTCAATTTTATATACATGGCAAAAAATCTGGTAAATTACTCGCTAATCAGTTGAAAGTGATGTCGGCCAAACGTCAGATTACTAAAGTGAGTAAACGGGATGGTACACTGACTGTGGACCATGATGAAATTAATAAATCCTTTCAGGAATTCTATACCTCCCTATACCAATCAGAATTTTTCACTGATTCCAATATAATGCATGAGTTTTTAAAGAAACTGAACTTGCCAAATTTACCACATAACGAGTCTCTGTTGTTAGACGAACCCATCACGGAGGAAGAATTACAGAAAGCAATCCTCTCGATGAATTTTGGTAAAGCTCCTGGTTCAGATGGGTTTACAATAGAATTTTTAAAGTATTTCTCAAGTTTACTGTCTCCCTGGCTATGAAAGGTTTTTAAAGAAGCCGTTTTAATGAACAGATTACCACAATCCTTTTATGAAGCATCTCTTTCTTTAATTCTTAAAAAAGATAAAGACTCTACTGAAGTGACATCATATAGATCTATATCACTGTTAAATGTAGATTCCAAAATTCTTTCCAAAATATTAGCTATGAGATTGGAAAATATTTTACCGCACATTATTTCTGAAGATCAGACAGGTTTTATTAAAAATCGTTACTCATACTTTAACGTTAGGAGATTAATGAATCATATATACATTCAAATAAAACTCCAGAATGTGTAATTTCATGATGCTGAGAAAGCGTTTGATAGAGTGGTTGGGAATACTTATTCAATACACTTGAAAAATTTATGATTTGCACAAATTTATTTCTTGGATCAAGCTGATATATCATATACCTCAGGCTTCTGTACTTACCAATAATCAGAGATCCCTTTTTTCAGGCTCTTTCGAGGTACGAGACATGGCTGTCCTTTAAGTCCTTTACTGTTTAATATCACTTTGGAACCTTAGGGAATCCCCTAATATTTTTGGAATTGTCCGCGGGAATAAGACACATAAGCTATCTCTTTATGCAGATGATCTGTTATTATTCATCTCTAACCCTGAGAAATCTATTCCGGCAATAGTAGCTTAATCAATTTACTTAATCAATACTAAATCAATTTAGTAGTTTTTCTGGTTATAAACTAAATCTTAGTAAGAGTGAGCTTTTTCCATTAAACAATCTAGTTTTGAATTATGGACAGTTTCCATTTAGATTGACTACCAAATGTTTTACTTATTTAGGCATTAAGATTACCAAGAAACACAAGGATTTATTTAAAGCCAATTTTACGCCTCTAATTGACCATATCAAACAACAGTTTACTAAATGGTTACCAATGTCCTTATCTTTAATCGGCCGAATCAATGCTATTAAAATGTTTATCTTACATAAATTTTTGTATTTATTTCAGTCAATACCAATTTTTATTGCTAAATCTTTCTTTGATATTATTGACTCCAAAGTTTCTTCATATATATGGCAGAATAAAAATTCCAGACTAAGTAAAAAATACTTACAGAAATAAAAAAAAAACGGTGGTTTGACACTGCCGAACCTTAGATTCTACTATTGGGCAGTTAATGCTCATATTTAACGTTTTGGACAAAAGATTTAGAAGTACCCAATGCCCAGGATGGATAAATCTTGAACATGATTCTATGCAAGGGCTATCATTAGCTTCTATTCTAGGGGCCTCGTTACCTTTTACAATTACGAGATTGAATAAATATACGACTAACCCAAAAATAAGACATACATTCCGAATATGGTTTCAATTTCGTAAGTTTTTTGGATTGAATAATTTTATCTTATCGAGTCCTATCATTTCTAATTTTTTCTTCCAACCTTCTAGTACTGATCAAGCCTTTCTGTTATGGAAGAGGAAGGGGTTAGTAGCTTTTCATGATTTGTTTTTACATGGTTGTTTTATGTCTTTTGAACAACTCTCCAATAAATATAATCTATCTAACTCACACTTCTTTAAATATTTACAAATTAGACATTTTTTGAAGGCTACTCTACCCTTTTTTCCGTTACCACATCAAACCGAAATCTTGGAAAAAAATTTACATTTGAACCCTTATCAGAAAGGCTTAATAACGACTATTTATGAGTTGGTTTTGAAATTACAAGTAGATACATTTGATAAAATTAAGAATGACTGGGAAAGAGAACTCCAAATTTCTCTACCTATAGAGAAATGGGAGAGGATTCTTCAATTAGTTAATACTTCCTCAATGTGTTCAACATTTTCACACAACATAAATTGTCCCCTCTCCAACCATTATAATAATTATTTTACCTTGTTACGCTTGACGACAAACAGGGACTTAAATTGTTAAAATTCTTTGCAGCCCAGATTCTGTTTTGCTTTTTCCCCCCTAGTTTTTTCCTTTTTTTCTTTTTGTTTTTTTATATATGTTCTCTTTTAAACACTTAACTATATTTACATAGAGGTCTATATTCAATGTGTATTTTGACACTGGACTCATATTTATGTTATACCTGTTATTAATGTGATCCTGATCCCTATGTATCAATATCATTGTTATGATTATCATTACTTTTTCTGTTGTTTTTGTTTTTGAAAAAAAACTAATAAAAAGATTTTAAAAGAAAAAAGAAAGGAAATTGACAAGCAGAAAAAGAAAGTGTCACTGAAAAAGAAAGTGTCCCATACAGCATTAAATATTTCAGCTTGCATTAACACACATGAACTTATGGCTATTAAAAAGACAATTATTTTTGAAAATCCTGCAGGAAAAATCATTTTGTTATGTTGATTCTGCAACTCCTTACTCCCAATCCACATTTTCCATATTAACATAATCGAGTTTATAACGTGATTTAAAATATGAACGCCATCTATCTGGTTATAGCAGAATTAACTAAATACTATGAGTAAAAAGGAACTGCAGATGCTGGTTTAAACCGAAGATAGACACAAAAAGCTGGAGTAACTCAGCAGGACAGGCAGCATCTCTGGAGAAGGAATGGGTGACATTTCGGGTCTGAAGAAGGTATCGACTCGAAACTTCACCCATTCCTTCTCTCCAGATATGCTGCCTGTCTCGCTGAGTTACTCCAGCTTTTTGTGTCTAACTACATACAGTACTCTGCTTGTTTCTTATGAACAAGTCATTTTATTGCAACCTGGTGTATACGACAATAAACTAATCTGAATTTGAATCAATAGCCACGATTACACTTATACAAAATATTTTCTTCAAGGCAACGGAGATCATACCCAAAATCAGCAAATCTTCTTTTGGATTTTCCAGATACGTTTTCACTTCCATTGGCTGACTCATCTTCACTTTTCTTGCCTTCTGTCAATATAAAATAATCACATTTTCCTGTATTTATACCTCTGTTTTTAAGTTCAAGTTCACATTTCAAGTTCAAGTTCACATTTAATGCCACATGCACCAATTGAGGTAGTGGAATTTGATTTACCATGCAGTCACACAATCAAAAAGAGCACAATACACAATAGAATATAACATGAACATCCACCACAGTGGAATCAACATTCTTCACTGTGGTAGAAGGCAAAAACGTTCAGTCAGTCCTCCTCCATTGTTCATCCGTGGTCGGGGCCATGAACCCTCCGCAGTCGGACGGTCCGATGTACAGGACTTCTCGTCGGGATGCTTGAAACTCCGACGTCGGGACGGACACTCGAATTGGCTTGGAGGTCCCGAATCGGGCGCTTCCTACCGGAGACCGTGGCTTCATGATGTTATAGGCCAAGGCCAGCGGTCGGAGCTCTTCTCCGGTGATCCCCGGCGAGGGATCCCAGACTCCGCGATGGAAAGTCCATGCCGCGCCCGCGGCGAGAAGTTCCGCTTCAGGATGTTGTAGTCTGCGGGCAAGCAATCGGAGGACTTCTTCTGGCGATGCCCGGCAAGGGATCGCCCGGCTCTGCGATGGAAAGTCCGCGCTGCGCCCGCTGCTGAAGCTCTGGGCCCGACTCCGGGAGAGGCCGCACCAATCCAAGCTGTTAGACCGCGAGGGAGGCCGAAAATGCAACTAGGAAAAAAGTCGCATTCCACCCAGGTAAGTCACTGAAAAACAGTTTCCCCCCTATTCCCCGCCCCCACACCACCACACATTTTTAGACATACAGGTGCACAACCTTTTATCCGGAGTTCCGGAAACCGAAAAGCTCCGAAAACCGGACATTTTTTCCAAGATGTCGTCTGCACACCAAAGCTCGCGTTTGGCGCCAAACCTGACCCGAAACGACCCACGGTCAACCCAGGTCTGTACTACTGTAGCGGCTGCCTCCCTCCTTAACACTTAAACATCTGTAAATCATTGCTTAAATGTTAGTCAGTTAGTTTGGAGGGCTTTTATCTGAAGGGAGGGGGGGGGTGATGGGGGAAACTTTAATTCTAAGTCCCCTACCTGGTTGGAGAGGCGGGGAGCGGGCAATGCCTTACCGGGTCGCCGTGCAGTAAGCTCCGGAGCGCTGTGGCCGCCGACTCCCAACATCGCGGAGCTGGGGCTGCGGGCGTCCGGCCGCGGGCGGCGCCGGTTGTAGCTCCGACCCCGGCAACTCTACCCCTGGCTGCGCGGCGCTCCAAATCCAGCGTGGCCCGCGGCCGGACGCCCGCAGCCCCAGCTCCGCGATGTTGATTGTCGGCGGCCACAGCGCTCCGGAGCTTACCGCACGGCGACCCGGTAAGGCATTGCCCGCTCCCCGCTGGTATCCCAGCGCTGCGACGCCGCCGACTCCCAACATCGCGGAGCTGGGGCTGCGGGCGTCCGGCCGCGGGCGGCGCTGGATTTGGAGCGCCGCGCAGCCAGGGGTAGAGTTGCCGGAGCCGGAGCTCCAACCAGCACCGCCCGCGGTCGGACGCCCGCAGCCCCCAGCTCCGCGATGTTGGGAGTCGGCGGCCACAGCGCTCCGGAGCTTACTGCACGGCGACCCGGTAAGGCATTGCCCGCTCCCCGCCTCTCCGACCAGGTAGGGGACTAAGAATTAAAGTTTCCTCCTTCACCCCCCCCCCCCCACATAAAATCCCTCCAAACTAACTGACTAACATTTAAGCAATGATTCCCCGCTCTCCGGGGAGGAGGCAGCCGCTCCAGACTTTTCAAGCCGCCTACCTACCTAATCTACGCTAAAAATCTTCCATTCGGAAATCCGAAAAATTCCGAAATCCGAGAAGTGTCTGGTCCCAAGGCTTTCGGATAAAAGGTTGTGCACCTGTACTAAAAACAAAAAAAAGTCGAAAGGACGAACAGCTGCTGGCGAGGCTGCCGGCTCGCGGCGCCGCCCGATGGAGGCGGATAGATTTAAGATGTTATCAATAAATCTATTGTATATTACACAAAAGAATAGGAAAGCACAATTTTAAAAGATGTCTCGAACTATCTTTTGATTTGAATGCCAAACCTTATGTGCAGTTAAAACAATGAATGAACACTAAATTGGACAACTCCGATTGAACAGGTTTTAGGGTAAGTACAGTGCATTCAGAAAGTATTCAGACCCCTTCACTTTTTCCACATTTTGTTACGTTACAGCCTTATTCTAAAATGGATTAAATTCATTTTTTAATCATTAATCTATACACAATATACCATAATAAAAAAGCGAAAACAGGTGTTTAGAAATTTTTAGCAAAGTAATTAAAAATAAATAAGGTGTAAAATAATTAAATACTAAATATGGAGTTCCCGATATTGGTCTCTAACCAGTGACCATGAGCTCCACGATGTTAAAGTCCCGCAGCTCCCGCAGTGGAGCTCTCAAAGTCAGTCTCCAGCAAAGGCCGCCAACTCCTCGATGTTAGGCAGCAGTGTGGACGGAGATATGATACGGAAAAAAAAAAATCACATCTCCGTCGAGGTTAGAAAAAGTTCCCCCCCCCCCCATATAAAACAAGCTAAAGAACAGGAAAAACATACAATCAACACATACTAAAAAAACAACGAAGAAGAAAGGGACACACTGTTGGCGAGGCAGCCATTGCTGGCGCCACCCGATAGTTTCCATCACATCTAACAGGTGGTGGTGAAGGAGAATTCAGGTAGTCTGTCAATATGTGCAGCAGGAATTGCCAGTCCCCAAGAATGGTCCACTTTCACTGCACACTGGCCATCACAGACAGCCTCTCCACATTGAGCCATGGGTTATTCGTTGATAAGCAAGCATCAGCAGAGATGCACCCAAATCAGATGCCTTAACTAAAGTTTAAGAATGCATGTACCTGTGAGTGCATGAACTACAAGACCAATCGTACTGTAATGCTCTACCCCGTACTCTATGGGGTCGAGCTAAGCCAGGCACCAGTGTGCTTGCCTCTTAACCTACATTTTATGCTCAAATGTCTGAAGTAGAAAATGAATCACTAACATCTTGACCTGGAGAAGAGAACTACTAAACCATTAAATCCTTTTACATGTTCTATTTTGGATGCGATGCCAATATTTAGTAAATGTGCAAGTATTAACCCATCAGGGCTATTTACAACCAGCTAATGTTGACACCGTGGTAAACATTTAAATACTGAAAGATAGTACATTATTTTGTGAAGAATGAAATGACAAAAATGAAAATTTCCTCAACTGTTTTGACATTTTAACAACTGTTTTGTATCAATTGTAGGAAGTATTGGTAGGCTGAACGCGTGCAAATTGAATATGGGTTTGATTTTAAATCTCAAAGTTGTAAATAAAAAATTCAAGAGGACATCCAACAATGGATAACTTCCCTTATATTTTTTTGCCCATCCCCCTCTTTCCTTTCAGTTTGAAATAAAAATGTAAAAAAATGGTTGAATGGTGTCTAACAAGGGAATATGCATTGCTCTCATCCACCTGTGTAGTACTATCAGACTACCATCCAACAAAGATATTCTGAACCACACCAAATGAAAAAAATCAAAAAGATCAGCTGCTAAATAAATGAGTTTTTAAATATTATCTTTAAAAGTGACAAGCAACATAATACTCTGTTGTTTTATTCAACTTGATCAGAAACATAATACATGCACTATGCCTATTACCCACAATTTAAGAAGTGCATTATAGTATTTCAGCATGTAATTAATATAGATTTGCAAATCAATGAACTCTGGATGCCGGGAATCTGAAATTAAAGCCAAAAATGCTAGAAAAAGCAGGATGCTAGGCAACATATATGGAGAGAGAAATGTTTTGGCCAAAAATATTTCATCAGATCCTTCTGTTTAGAAGTCACCAACCAGAAACACCGTTTCTCTCTCCACTGATGTGTCCTTTCCAGCATCTTCCATTTTTATAATTAACTCAGAATGAATAAAGATATTCATACAGCTATCAATGAAGTTTTGATTTGAACATTACAGATATATAATAATTAAAGTAAGTTTACCAATAGTCTCTTTTCTTTTGCCTTTTGATTCTCTCTTCCTTATCTTTGTAAGAAATGATGGAGAACTTGATGGTGCTGTTACTTTGGAAAGAGACTGTTTTGAGCTTGTACTACTCTCAACACTCTTATGAACTGGTGAGGAACAAGGCGATGCAGAAGGACTTTGATCATGCAAACTGATTATGCTTGCCACATCAGACCTTTCCTCCACTGCTGCTTCTTTCATAGATGTTTCAGGTACAGGAACAGATGCATTTTCAATAGCTTGTACTGCACCCAAGTTACTTAGAATACGTGATGCATCTGCTTGCTCAACTCCTTCGATATTTTCCTCCTCTTCATTATTCTGAAAATGGAGTATAAAAATGTTGATTCGTTAGCAATGATTGGCAATATATATATAAGTAAAACTGTCAAACCTAAAAGAAAGGTAGACAAAAATGTTGGAGAAACTCAGCGGGTGAGGCAGCATCTATGTAACGTAATAATGAAATATTTTATGTATTTTATTAGTAAAGAAAAATTTGGGTTTTGGGTTCTGAGTAAATGAAAGCTTTGAAATTAGGGTTCTGTAGAAGGGCTGGGTAATCAGGAAATTGGAGGCCAGCATTCAAAGTGCATCCAAGCTACTTCCTGTTGTGCCCAAGCAAAATATATTGACAATGGTGAGAGGGGATGTATTTCTTGAGAAGGTTCTGGCTTATAGATACATAGAAAATAGGTGCAGGAGTAGGCCATTCGGCCCTTCAAGCCTGCACCGCCATTCAATATGATCATGGCTGATCATCCAACTCAGTATCCCGTACCTGCCTTCTCTCCATACCCCCTGATCCCTATAGCCATAAGGGCCACATCTAATTCCCTCAACTACCTTCTGTGGCAGAGAATTCCACAGATTCACCACTCTCTGTGTAAAAAATGATTTAACAGAAGCCATAAGAGAGGATGAGCTTTCTGAAACGTTGGAAGTTTTTGTATTCATAAACTTCTGTGGGCAATTGATAAGAATCCTTACATTCTTTAAGAAGGTACTGCAGATGATAGACCTTTAACTAACTTCCTGTTATTTTGGGGTTTCATAACTAAGGTTTGTGATCGATATAACCATAGCATGAGAAGTATTGTATTAGTGACAAGAATGCTTTCAATGGGTAAAGCTGTGATTGATATGTTAGAAGTCATTGCTGCAATTCTGTATGAACATGTGACTCTTAAGGGGTTGGACAGGCTAGATGCAGGAAGGTTATTCCCGATGTTGGGGAAGTCCAGAACTAGGGGATAAGAGGGAAGTCTTTTAGGACCGAGATGAGAAAATCATTTTTTTTACACAGAGTAGTGAATCTGTGGAATTCTCTGCCACAGAAGGTAGTTGAGGCCAGTTCATTGGCTATATTTAAGAGGGAGTTAGATGTGGCCCTTGTGGCTAAAGGGATCAGGGGGAATGGAGAGAAGGCAGGGATGGGATACTGAGTTGGATGATCAGCCATGATCATATCGAATGGCGGTGCAGGCTCGAAGGGCCGAATGGCCTACTCCTGCACCTATTTTCTATGTTTCCAAAACAGTATAAAATATGGTGTATGTCTTCATTCATTAGAGTGGTGGCCTGGGAGGAGTTAAGTATCTGCCGTATGCTTGACTTTGTATCTCCTAGCACTCTCTAGCTAAATGATTATTAAAGCTTGTATTGGTTTTACCCAACTTATTGTAAGTTGTCTGTTTTAAGAAAATGAACCTTAACAAAACCCTTCTTCAGACTGATGTGAGGGTGGGGAGGCGAGAAGAAAAAAGGAAGAGGATGAGCCAGAGGGCAAGAGGGAGAGCTAAGATGGGGAGGAGACAGTAAGGACTACCTGAAATTAGAGGTCAACTGCCAAAGCTAAATATGAGGTGCTGCTCCTCCAATTTCCGGTGGTCCTCACTCTGACCATGGAGGAGGCCCAGGAGGGGGAGTTGAAGTGCTGAGCCACCGGGAGATCAGGTTGGTTATTGCGAACCGAGCAGAGGTGTTCGGCGAAGCGATCGCCAAGCCTACGCTTGGTCTCACCGATGTAGATCAGCTGACATCTAGAGCAGCAGATGCAATAGATGAGGTTGGAGGAGGTGCAGGTGAACCTCTGTCGCACCGGGAAAGACTGCTTGGGTCCTTGAATGGAGTCAAGGGGGGAGGTAATGTGACAAGTGTAGCATTTCTTGGGGTTGCAAGGGAAAGTGCCCGGAGAGGGGGTGGTTCGGGTGGGAAGGGACGAATGGACCAGGGAGTTACGGAGCAGTCTCTGCAGAAAGCGGACGGGGAGGAGATTGAAAGATGTGGGAAGAGGTGGGGTCACGTTGGAGGTGGCGAAAATGACGGAGGATTATTTGTTGTAAGTGCCAGCTGGTGGGGTGGAAGGTGAGGACTAGGGGGACTCTGCCCTCGTTACGAGTGGGTGGATGGGGAGAGGGAGCGGTGTCATGGGATATCGAAGAAACCCTGGTGAGAGCCTCATCTGTGGTAGAAGAGGGGAACCCCTGCTCCCTGAAGAATGAGGACATCTCCGATGCTCTGGAACACCTCATCCTGGGAGCAGATGCGGCGTAGACGGAGGAATTGGGAGTAGGGGATGGAGTCCTTACAGGAAGCAGGGTGGGAAGAAGTGAAGTCCAGATAGCCATGGGAGTCAGTGGATGTTCGGTCAGAAGTCTATCACCTGCGATGGAGATAGTGAGGTACAGAAATGGTAGTGAAATGGTCCAGGTGTATTTGAGTGCTGGATGGAAGTTAGTGGTGAAATGGATGAAGTCAGTGAGTTGTGTGTGGGTGCAGGAGGTAGCACCAATGCAGTCCTCAATGTAGCGGAGGTAGAGTTCGGGGCTGGGGCCTTGGTACCTCTCGAACAAGGAAAGCTGTGCCTCTCTGCATACAATAAGCTTGTTCATCAAGTAAGAAATACATAGATATATAATTTTGACAGTACACAAAAATGCTGGAGAAACTCAGCGGGTGCAGCAGCATCTATGGAGCATCTATGGAGCGAAGGAAATAGGCAACATTTCGGGCCGAAACCCTTCTTCAGACTGGGAATTTTGACAGGTTGTGTTTGTATCTATATAACATCTCAAAAGATGATTATTCAAATTCATTCTCCATATAACTGTTGTAAACAGTCAAGCTACTTAAAAATTAACAATTGCTTCTCTCCAAGGCTATAAATTAACTCCCGTTGAGGTGCATAGTAGGTCAATAGGAAATACTAATATAACTTTTGCAACTGTTAGCTCTGGAAGTTTTAATTTAATAAATAGTTAATTGGGCAACCTTGATCTCAAGCAAACAGCTTCTTTAAACTGGGGACATGTTAGAATGCCCAGTGATATGATGCTGATCTACAATAATTTGTAAAACGGTACCTGTTTTCACTGGGTTGACCAATAATCCAATGATAATAAAATCTTTATTTAACTGAGAGTATCAACATTCAAAATGTACTTCAAAATAAAATGTTTGTGAAATAATGTTGAGAAAAATAAATTACATAAAAACAAAAGGAAATATTTCAGTATAGATCTTTTATCCTTTAACACCTGGCAAAGCTTTTTTAGGATGTTAAAAAAATGGTATGTTGGATAGTATTGCAAATGATGAGGAAGTGATTCATAATAGAATTCATTAGATTTTCCCAAGTTTCTCATTACAAACTGATGGACAGGTGAAGACTAAAAGAAACGATTGAGATTTTTTTAAATGCACGCAAAATTCACATTAAAAGTTTCAAGGTTGTGGGATTCCTGGTGTAGTTGGATCAATATAAATTTTTGTGTGTGTAAGAAGGAATTGCAGATGCTGGTTTACACCGAAGATAGACCTAAAATGCTGGGGTAACTCAGCAGGACAGTCAGCATCTCTGGATAGGAATGGGTGACATTTCGGGTCTGAAGAAGGGTCTCAACCCGAAACGTCACCCATTTCTTCGATCCAGGGATACTGCCTGTCCTGCTGAGTTACTCCAGCATTTTGTCTAAATTTTTGTGTGGGCAGTGTGTTCATGTTTTAAATAAGTCAAAGAACACTCTTAACAGTGCTGTACATAGAGTTTCCAGCACAAAGTTTTAAATGATAAGTTGTCCTCGGATTCCTCATTTCCTTCAATATGCAGAACCTCAAAAGTGCTTGAGAAGGTTTTACAAAACACTCCAGTGAGCCAAATTTTCTTATTCCTCATCACAAGCACAAGCATTCACATTTATGTTTTCTTGCCTACAAAGCTTTTAGAAGTACAGCAAAAATTACAGGTCTTATAGAACCTTGGTGAGCAATAGAAGAAAATGTGTATCAACCAAAGAAAGGATGGTTAAAAGCTACTGTTACAAAACTTCGCGACAGGTTTTGTAACAGTAGAAGATATCACATTTTCTAAAGCAAAATTGGATTATTCCTTGAAACAAAGGAAGACAACTCAGTGAGGAAAGAATAGAATTTGAAACCTCTGCATCAAAAGGAGAAATATTACCTTCTTAAAGGTTTTACAATTCCCTATAACCAGGAATTAAATTGAAAATTTAATGTAAAACTTTTAAATTACACTAGACCGAGTGCAGACCCGTTGGGTCTGCTCCCCCAACGCAGCCGTTCCCTACCCATAGCCCCCACGGGAGACGTGGTCCTCCAACTCAAGCGGCTCAGGAATCAGCAGTGCGGCTGTTTTTAAATGGCGTCTTTGAGGCGAGATGCGGGCGCCAGCAGCCGTTATGGTCGCTGGCCAGCAGGAGGCGACAAAATGAGTGAGTGGGGGGGGGAGAAGGATTTTATGAAAAATGTGTACATAAACACGACAAAATTTAATGAGGAGTGGATACTTGGAATGAAAAGTGAAATCTCTACCGAAATGGAAAAAAACTTGGCGTTTCTGGGTCTGACGTTGGCGTAGCAACGAATCAAAGACTGGCAGCCGCAAGTCAGAAACACACACAGCCAGCCAGCCACAGAGTTTTAATATTATAGATAGATTAGTGATTTTTTTTAAAGTATGATAATCTTATAGTATAAGAAAAGATTAGTCAAAAAATAATCAACGCCTTTACCTGGATACTTTCATTCTCATCATCAGCTTCAAGATATTCCTTTAGTTTTAATCTAGAAGGAGGCTGTCTTTTAACTTTCAAGGCAAGGTGTGCTCTTGCTTTGTGTGAACTTGTATCTAATCGCTTGGTTTCTGGAACAGCCTCATCAAAATCTGAAATGTTAAAATAATTGTAGACAGATATACAAGTTTAGAAACCAGTCAAATACCTAATTTTTTGATAGGGCATAGCGGGTTACATTTGTAATCAGACATTGGCATAATCATGTAAATATAATTAACTCTGATGGTCTCTCATAAAATTAAACCATAATTATAATTGTAATTTGTGATAATCCCATCAAATGAATGGACAATATTTTAGTGTACCAATTTACCACAGATCTTGGAGGTGTTGCAATATTCCCATTCCTCGGGAGATTTTGGAGCTTTAAAAATAAAAGAGGAAGCATATTTAAATTAAGACGTATTTAAAAGTAAGAAATTCTATTGATCATCTACTAACATTTAAAAGATCTTGCTGTTGCAAATGTCTCTTAATTTGTCCAAAGTACTAGCTGTGCAAAGAAACAGGTATAAATATGAAGTCACAGTTGGGAAAAAAAATACACTCCCTCCCTAACTGAAACAGAAAACCCCAACATTTTTTTTAAATTATTAGAATTTTATTTATCAGTAGTGTACATTACAATAATATAAGCCAAAAATAACATAATACATTTCCTGTACTACTTCATATTTTAAACTTTAAAAAGCAGAAAAGTAAAGAGAGCGAAATAGGATAGTAAGTGTGTGAAAGAGTGATCAAAAGAGACCCTTAAGCACGAAAAATTCGAAAAAGAATTATGAAGTAAGCCATGGAAAAAGAAAAAGAGAAAAAGAAAACAGAAGATATATTAAAAGTTAAAAAAAGAGATAAAAGGGATAAACGAACTTCGTATTTTTCCTCACCCCTCACCAGGTCCTAAAACCATTTATTTTCAGAATTCTGTTGCACCTTATACTTGTAGTAAGTCGATAAATGGAGACCAAATCTTTTGGAAATGGTCTGGTTTGCCTGCTAGAAGGAATCTCATATCTTTCAGGTATAGCATTTCGGACATATTTGAAATCCACATATTTATTGTTGGTGTTGGGGTGTTTTTCCAGAATTTAAGTATGAGTTTTTTTCCCATTATTAAACCATAAATAAGTAGGCTCTTTTGGGAGGCAGATAGCTCAGGGCTGACTTCCATTGTTCCAAAAATAATCAATTCTGCATTCGGTTTCAGTTTTATTTTAAATAATTTTGTAAAAATGTCAAAAATTTAATTCCAAAATTTTTGGAGTTTTATACAAAATACAAAGGAATGTGCTGTAGTTGCTTCTTGGGATAGACATTTATCACAGATGGGGGAGACATTTGGAAAAAGTTTACTTATTTTAGTTTTTGAGTAATATAGTCTATGTAAGGTTTTAAATTGAATTAGAATATGTCTTACATTAATCGAGCATTTGTGCACATATAGCAAATGTTTATCCCACCTCTCTTTCGAAATTTTTATAGCTAGTTCTTGTTCCCAGTCTCTTCTAATTCTATCGGATGGTGGTATTTCTATATTTAAGATGATGTTATACAAGTATGATATTAAATTAGCTGATTCGGCCTTTGTATTCATTGCTTCGTCCAATAAATCTGGAGACAAGTTATGATATTCTTGTATATATTTTTTCAAATAGTCACATATATGAAAATATTTAAAATATTGATTATTTCTCAAATTGTATTTAAGTTGTAGTTGTTGGAATGATAGTAAGTTTCCAGTTTCATACATGTCTCCAAATATTTTAATTCCTATTCTTTCCCAGTGTATAAATGATTTATCTATAATAGATGGTTTAAACGACGGATTATTAACTATTGGAGAAAGAAGCGATAGATTTCTTAATTTTAAGGTTAATTTTATTTGTTTCCAAATTCTAATTGTACTATGAATAATTGGATTTTTATTGTATTTTGTATTATTCAGGTTTATTGGTGAGAGGAGGATCGCTCCTATATTAAAAGGGGAGCAATCCTCTCTCTCCATTACTATCCAATCCACCAGCTGGGCAGAGTTGTCCAACAGGTGAATCACATTTTTGATATTTACTGCCCAATAATAGCACAAAAAATTAGGAAGTGTTAATCCACCAAATTCGTTAGGTTTACTCAGGTGTGTTCTTTGTATTCTGTGGGATTTATAGTGCCATATAAAGTTTGTAATATCTGAGTCCAGTTTAAAAAAAAACTTTTTTGGTAGGTATATTGGTATTGACTGGAATAGGTATAAAATTTGTGGTAAAAAGATAATTTGTATAGCATTTATTCGACCTATTAAAGACATCGGAAGAGTTTTCCAAAATTTAATCAGAGCGTTTAATTTATTAAGTAGGGGGATGTAATTTGCGTTAAACAAAGCTTTATATTTTCTAGTGATTTCAATTCCCAAATATTTAAATTTTTCTGTAGCAATTTTAAAAGGTGTGTTGAGTCTCGGGGTTTTATCGTCATAATTTCACTTTTATTCCAATTTATTCTGTATCCTGAAAAGGAACCAAATTCCTCTATTAGGTTTAGTATATTTGGTATACTAATTTGGGATTTTGTGATGTATAGTAGTACATCATCTGCGTATAATGATATTTTATTATTTGCATATTTTGTATTATAACCATGGATGTTCGGGTGTGTTCTAATGCTTTCAGCTAGAGGTTCTATTACAAGAGCAAATAGCAGCGGTGATAGTGAACATCCCTGTCTATTGCCCCTTGATAATTGAAATTTCGGGGACAATATGTTGTTATAGTCTGGCAGTAGGCCTGTTATATAATAGTTTTATCCATGAGATAAAATTCTCTCCCATTTGAAATGTTTGCAATACTTTAACCAGGTAGTCCCATTCCACTTGATCGAATGCTTTTTTTGCGTCCAATGAAATAATTGATAAGTCTTGTTCTACAGTTTTATATGAATGATATCTCAGATTATTGCATGAGTATCTCTTGGGTATGAACCCCGTTTGATCCGCTTTATTAATTTACTGACATATTTACTTAGTCTTCTAGCTAATGTTTTCGCTAGTATTTTTTGATCTGTATTTAACAGTGCAATGGCTCTATATGAACCGGGTTCTTCTATATCTTTATCTTTTTTAAGTATTAATGTAATCGTTGATTCCGCTAATGTTTCTGGTAATAAACCGCAACATTTTAAAGAGTTAATACATTGTAAACATTAGTCATGAGACAAGTGGTAATTACGCCATTTTCCTTTGAGATAAACCTGTCATTTAAAAAATAATCTCCCAAAAAGAAGGGCATTAATTTAATGCTTCACTGGAAAGACACTGTCATATCAGTCTAGACTCTTGTGCTCCAGCCTCTGGAGCAGGATTTGAAACCACAACCTTAGACACTGCAGTGTTAACAACTTTGCTGTGATATAAGGATGTTGATGTTTACATCAGGTCATTCCATTCATTCAGTTTACATTTATATATATATATTTTAAGTTTCTGGCACTTTAGAGACACGGGAGGGGTGTCATTAGCGGGTCAGGTATGTATTGTTGTTTCATTATCACGTGACCTCTGTTGGTCTGGGAAAAATTTAGAAAGGCTCTGGAACTGAGGTGCATGTGACAATAATTAACCAAAATAAACAAGAATCATAAATTCATGCTCTAATACTGCTTTTTAAATAAAAAATGCATCATCTAAATTGGAAAATTATGTTTCTTTCTTCTGATTGTGTTCAGTTCTGGTCACCCTGCGATAAAAAAGACACCATTAAGCTGGAAAGAATGCAAAGAAGATTTACGAGGATCTTGCCAGGATTAATAATAATAATGGATGGGATTTATATAGCGCTTTTCTAATACTCAAGGCGCTTTACATCGCATTATTCATTCACTCCTCAGTCACACTCGGTGGTGGTAAGCTACTTCTGTAGCCACAGCTGCCCTGGGGCAGACTGACGGAAGCGTGGCTGCCATTCTGCGCCTACGGCCCCTCCGACCACCACCAATCACTCACACACATTCACACACAGGCAAAGGTGGGTGAAGTGTCTTGCCCAAGGACACAACGACAGTATGCACTCCAAGCGGGATTCGAACCGGCTACCTTCCGGTCGCCAGCCGAACACTTAGCCCATTGCGTCATCTGTCGTCCCAGGATTGGAGAGTTGAGCTACATGTAGTGGTCAAGCAGGATAGGACTTTATTCCTTGGAGCTATAAAATCAAACATAAAGTTGGCTCTAATGCAATTTAATCACAAAAATTGTGTTACATTCAAGAGATCTGTGCAATGTGCTCCTCAGAAACGAAGGCAACAGCAAAAAGGGATATTTCTCCTCTCATGTTTCTGACTTACTTAGGTTTGCATCATTTTCTTCAGTGCAAATTTCTTCAAATTGTTCTTGATTCTCAAACACTGGTTTTTCTTTGTCCAGCTCATTGTAACTGAGCAATGAAGGCATATGTCCAGTAGATTGCAGTTCATTTTTCAGTTCTTGTATCTGAGGAATACACAAGCAAGTTTAACTTTCCCTCCATGAATGAATGTACTTTGTTCAAAAAGAGTAACTATTTTGATTATACTTTTACCTCGTCATGCAAACTCTTCAGCTGTTTAGCATGTTCTTTTTTTTGATCTTCCAGATATTTCCTGTGATCCTCTTCCTTTCTAATAAATTCAATCTCTCTAAAAGAGAAAGAAGATGTATATAAATTTGTATATAATTGAGATTTTATACAAAAATCGATGCAACAACTATTGCAAAGAAATTCAAAAGGGCTACATTGCGCCTAGCCAGTGCAAAATAAATGTAATTGAAAACCCAGAACATCTTGTTTACATTGTCCTTTTCTTTTCACTGTCTTGGATAATTTATGATCCTGCATGTTGTCCGAGTCTGCGTGTCTGCAATGCCGCTGCAAGTAAAACTTTCATCTTACTTGTTTGTACCTTGTCACACGTGTATATGACAATAAATACCTGATTTACATTCTGCATTATTAATCGAGACAATTAATTTTCATGGCACTATGGCATTATTTCTCAAAGCATTTTAATTTATGATCCTTGAACATGCACCCCCACCGAGTGGTTGGAAAACTATCAACATTAATAATAATGAAATTTAAGATGACAAAATTAACAGCACTTTAAAAATGAAAAAAGCAATCCACCTATTCTTAGCTTTTGAATAGGGTTGTCAATCTTTCAGTAGTTCAATAGGGCTGTGGTAGATGTATTAGGATGATGGGATGCAAAGATGTGGCAGCCAGAAAGGAAGTGTAGCCAGCCCCTCAGTTCAGAACTCAATTCAAAATGTTCAGAGGTGGAGCAAGAGGTCAACTACTTGTCTATCTCACTTTCAATTTCTGTCGCTGGCGGTTCAACTTGGAACTGGTGTCCAGCCATTAGCATGTATCTGCCAATTACTTGGCACAATCGGAGCTTCTATCAAATGATTAGAGGTGAGAATTACCTTAGGTGAAAAGGGTGCGTGTGACAAGGAGTTGAAAGTCAAATAATATGCACTAAAACCAGCGTACTAGTTCCATAATTAGGATATTATAAAGGTTTACACTCTTTGCTACTTCTCTGTTTGGGGACATTGAAAGCTTACTTTTGTTGATATTCCTTTATCAACTTCTTGGCCTTATTATATTTCTTCTCCAAAGCATCATGCTGACATTGGGTCTCTTTCAAGTGTTCATTTAGTGTTTTGCAAAGGTTTTGTGCCTCTAACCAGTACTTTTCCACCTTTTCCATTTTTTCCTTGTTTTCTTCAATACTTTGCTGAAGCTGTATCTTTGCATTTTCCCATTCAATCTTCTCTGCTTCAGCAATTTTCAGCTAGTGGAAAATGAAGAACATGCTGGGACTAGAACAATCCATACAAGCATATAGTTTTTCATTCTTAAACTACTCCACCGAAAATCTGAATCTTCCATCAATTCAGATTTCTGCTGGATGGTTTAAATTAAAGCTGGGAGTAGGTATGCAAGTTAGTATAATTTTTGAACCAACATAAAGGCAAGGTCGGATGCTTTACATACAAAGGCTGTTAATACAACATATAAATATTCCATAGTTGAATAGTATGTACATTGGTCAAAACGCATTTTCAACTTGGCCACTTAGCTGGACGATTCATTGTTGAACTGTTTATAACAATTGTCAAGGAATCTTCCAGTGATCCAAATTATTCCTAGGCAAACGGTCAAATTAAATCTTAAAGAAATTTGAAACAAATTGTTGGGACTTAAATGAGAAATAAAAAAGGGTTAAATAATGGAGCATGAGTTGGTTTTGTTAAAAACTTTATTTTTAATTCAAGAGATGGAATACACATTCTGTGTTTTAAAAAAAAACCTCAAATCAGCTTGAAAACACATTTATAAATTTATAATATCTGTCAGAAATATTTAATTAAATATTTAATCAGAGCCACTGGGAGCCAAGACAATTTTCCATTAATTCACTGGTACAGATACGTCTTAAAGTGTTTAAGATCACAATATTCAAATTCAACTTTCAACTGTGGGGAAAGAGAAAGTCCAATCACAGACCTTTGTAGAGGTCATGTCATAAGTGATAGGAGTAGAATTAGGCCATTCGGCCCATCAAGTCTACTCCGCCATTCAATCATGGCTGATCTATCTCTCCCTCCTAACCCCATTCTCCTGCCTTCTCCTCATAACCTCTGACATATGTACTAATCATTAATCTATCTATCTCTGCCTTAAAAGGAGGCAGAGACCTAAGATAAATAATTTACGCAGGCCACTAAAAGCACCAGGATAATGCATAAATATAATCATGCATTTCTGGAGAATAAAAATTAAACATGTATTCCATCTCATCAAGCAACACAAAATGCCTACCAGCATGGTAAATGTATAAATAGCAACATACAATGGTTTATGAATTGCTTGTTACGGGCAGCAGATCAGTTTAAATTAAAACATGAAAACTATCAAGGAAATAAAATACAACAGAGTTACCTCTTTTATCTTAAGAGCAAGTTGGGAATTCATATCACTTGGTTCACATAGATTATCACTTGCAGATAAATTAGGAACTTCATCTATCACCATTGCTTCATCATCTTCAGGAAATTCTTCGGACTTGAAAAAAAAAAATCAGACAGATGTGATGCACAGCAGGTTTAGCATAATATTTTTATCATTGGATACTCACAATTATTCCATGTCTGTGTTCCACAATAAGTATTCTTGTACATCATCCAACACATCTTAAATACTTATCACAGAGTAAAGAAATATTTACTTTTTAAATATAATTACTTTTGTTGATAATATTCTATTAGCCTGAACATGCTAAAGACCCAAGCAATGGAATTTCATTTAACTGTAGATATTGCAGTTTGAACTTTATATTGATAATGTATATCATTAAGACCCCAGGATGAAGCCCACCATGTCTCAAAGACATCACCCCACAGCTTCAACAATATGCCGAGTCCTATTTTCCTGGTGATTGCGATTTCCCCTGATTTTTGTCCTCCCCTCCACTTTCTGAGTTTCAGCTACAGCTGCATCTTTGTCTGTGTTCTCTTATAGGGAAGACTGAAACCAGGTACTTGCTTAATTAATCTGTCAGTCTTGTTTTCCATTATTAATTCCCAGACTCACTTTCTATGGGATCAAAACATACTTTGTTATTTTTTCTTTTATAACATATCTACTGAAACTTCTATTTTCACACTTTGGCCTAGTTTTATTTTGTACTCGAATCCTTTCCTTTCTTATTCATCTTTTAGTCATTCACGATGTTATTTACATTCTGTCCAATCTTTCGACCTATCACTTGTCATTGCATAATTATATGTTTAATTTTTTTAATCAATCTTTAACTTTTTTAGTTAACCGCAAATGGATCCCCCTTTAGAAATTCCTTTCTTGTTGGAATGTATCTACTAAGAAGATATATTAAAAATCCTCATACATGGTTTCCACTATGTTTCAAACGATTGATCATAATTTGAAGTGATAGTTGATTTTATTGACCTCTGCATTCATGACCTGATAATTGCCCTAATGTTTTATTCATCTTGGACAAAATAACTACAACATTCAATTATGATCACTGGGATAGATATCTAGGGTTACCTTCACAATTACGTCCATAATTAATCTTATTTTGTTGCACAATTGCAGAATAGCATGCTTTCTGGTTGGCTTTAGAATGTGCTATTATTGTAAACTAGCCACATTATTAATTCCTCGTTAAGGTTTCCTTTGCCTATCTGAGTTTCCTATCTTTATGCAGATTAATATTCTACTTGGATATTTACTTTCTGTTGAGCTTATTTTACACTTTCTCCTACCAGGTGTTTATGTTCAGGGGCCTATACAACACTTGCATAAATATCTTCTTGCCTTCATTGTCTCTTAATTAACTGCATTGCCACAGGCTTAGATTTAAGCAATAATTCCTCTTACCTGCTCAATATCACTTCCACTATACCGATTACAGCGCTGCTCAAGAAATGCCTCTTGGCATCTTTCCTGTTCTAGTGTTTCACTGATAAGCCGAGCAACCTCACTCTGCTGTCCAGGTTTTTCTCGACCAATAAGAAATCTAATGAAAACATTTTCACATTTTTAATTTTCTCACATTTCATAATTTTATTTTATTTTTCAAAATACATCCGTAAATGCATTATTCTACAAAAGCAAAATGCTTTAAAACCGAATTAAAGCAGAACATTCTGGAAATGCGCTGAAAGCATGGCCAATTGTTGTAGTGTATTTAGACTGCACACATTTCAGACAAACTGTGCCAATGTTGAAATAGTGTATATTGAAGGGAGTGGTCTGAGTGCTGATTAAGTGAACTGAGTATTTTGTGAGTCAAGTGGAGAACATTCTGTCACTACATTCTGCCAAACCAAGCTCAAAAACATTAAGACAAATCCAATCAAGTCAACAACCTCTCCATAAGCATAAAAACTGGAGGGCAAGATCAATAGAATGACCATAAGTTGGGCTAGAAATTAACGGTTGCCCGGTTGCCAATGGCCATCTAAAGTCCCGCCAGGCAACCTAAAAGCCGTGCCATTTTGCCCGGCTTGGCAAGCAAAAAAAATAATTGATGGGTTTTTTTTGCGATGGGTGCGATCGCACCCCCCTTTTTTTCCCCAGAGTAAAAAAAATAAAGAGTGAAAAAAAATAAAAAAATTGGGGCGCAATATTTTTTTATTCTACACCAGGACAGAGGGAGCCTTGCCTTTGGGCTCCTTGGCCTTCGCAGCCATACAGCCACTGGATGACCCTGGCGTTGCGCTCGATGACCGAGAGGGCAGAGGCTTGTTCTTCACCCGGAGCGGCTCGTTGCCGCTATCGCTGCTGCTGTGCCGGTACGGCTCGCTCTCCGAGTCTGGGCAGCTTCACGCTGCAAAACTTGAAGCCAAGGCTTTCAAAGGCGGCAAACTTCTCCCTAGTCACGTTCTTGATCACCTCGAGCTCAAGTCTGCAGTGTTCGAAGAAACTCTCCAAGCCTGAGCAGGCTCGGGAGAAGCAGCAGCTGAGGTCCGAGTGCGAGCGCCGCAATCCGCCTTCACCAACCCGCCGCTTGAGCGGCTCCTTGGGACGATCTGCTGCTGTTTCACGGGGCGTTGCGACTGGGTGGAGGGGAGAGAGGCCGGGGGAGAGGAGGGGGGAGATGAGGGGGGGAGATGGGAGAGGAAGGGAGGGGGGGGGGAGAGGAGGGGGGAGGGCGGGAAAAAGAAAGGAAGAGGTGGAGACAGTAGGCTATGGGAGAGCTGGGAATGGGAGGGGAAGGAGGGAGAAAGCAAGGACTACCTGAAATTGGAGAAGCCAATGTTCATACCACTGGGGTGTAAACTACCCAAGCAAAATATGAGGTGTTGTTCCTCCAATTTGTGGTGGGCCCTGGCCATGGAGGAGGCCCAGGACAGTAAGGTTGGATTCGGTATGGGAGGGGGAAGTTGAAGTGCTGAGCCACCGGGAGATCAGGTTATTGCGAACGGAGTGGAGGTGTTGCGCGAAGCGATCGCCAAGCCTGCGCTTGGTCTCACCGAGGTTGATTCTACGCCGAATAATCCAACCACATTTTTGTTTGGAAATGGAAATAAATAAAATTGCATTCATTGCAATGTGTAAAAAGAGTTGAGATACTATATTATAATTTTGCTGCATGTCATTGTGGTCATCATGTCTTGATTGGTGAATATGTTTAGTTTGTGACTTTATTTGAAACAGAAATAATATGTGAATGCTTCATTGAGCATAATTCCGACTGGTAACTACGCACTTCGTCCGAGCACATTATCGCACGTGCATGCAAGCCGTCTTAAATGACCATCTAAACTGTCATTTGGCAACCTAAAAAGCTGCCTAGGATGCCCGGCTGGCAACAGAGAAAAAAAGTTAAGTGAGAGCCCTAATAAGGTCATCAACTTGAAACCTTAACTCTGTTTCTCTCTGCTAGATGTTGCATGGTCTGTAGTGTATTTCCAGGATTTGTTTCTTCAGAATACAATCATTAGCTGTTTAAAAAAAAAATCAGCTGTTACTAATACTCTGTTGGCAGTTCTCATTGGAGTTTCTCCAGATCACTTGGTTTCAGACTTCATTACAACGTTGATTCACACAACGATTTAATTAATTACTATGAAAACACAAAGAAGGTGCTAGAAAACCAGGATAAGTGCTCAACCAAGAAAACCAAGCCCAAAGCCAAAGTAGTATCTGAACTGCTTATACACATTTATGCTATGAACAATAACTTTATTGTCACATGAACCTAGGTACAGTGAAGTGTTTTGTTTTGCATGCACCCTCGTAAAATCATATAGCAGACCTCACCTAGGCAATACACAAATGTCACCAAGTTTCTGGCCCAGATAAAGTTACAAAAGTTCACCGAACAGTCCTATCTTCCCTCCCCATCTTCTGCCTGCCGCCACACATAGTATGTGGCCCCCCTTCACCCGCCGGGTTGCCCGCCATTCTCGCCCCCCGCCTGGTCCTCTCACCGACCCTCCTCGCTCTCCGCGGCTGCTCACAGGTCACTCCTCACTCGGCGGCGTGTTGGGTGAGCCGGGCGGGTCTTCCGTCATCGGTAAGCAACGGGCAAGCGGGCCTGCTTGAGGGCTTGGCCCCAATTGCCTGGATACCACCAAGCATGTGGCCCGCTGGGACACCCCTGGCGATTGGCTCGCATGAAGTAAAAGTGAATGAGCCAAATTCCAAAGAAACAGTAAGAATGTATGGTCTTGACAACATTTGACTGAGTATGATATCAAGGAGCACTGGTAAAAACTGAAAGCCATTGCAATTAGAGGCTACAACTCTACTGCCTATTATTTGCAATTTTACTGACATTGAATTCAGGCATGGGCATAAAGGTACATGTACTGTGCAGGTCACACAATTGCTCAGTAATGATCATTTCTGACTATCTCACCCTAACATGTCATTATCACCGCCAAATACTCAGACACAACATCCCGAATCAGGAAGATTTGTCCATATCACCCATATCTGGGGTGCCACTAGGCTCGGTGCTGGGAAGCCAATTATTTACAATATATATTAACGATTTAGACAAGGGAATTAAATGTGACATCTCCAAGTTTGTGGATGACACAAAGCTGGGTGGCAGTGTGGGCTGCGATGGGGATGCTATGAGGCTGCAGGGTGACTTGGATAGGTTGGATGAGTGGGTAGATGCAGTATAATGTGGATAACTGTGAGGTTATCCACTTTGGTGGCAAGAACAGGAAGGCAGATTACAGGGCTCTCGCTTAACTTTTTTTCCCTGTTGCCAGCCGGGCAACCTTGGCAGCTTTTTAGGTTGCCAAATGACAGTTTAGGTGGTCATTTAAGATGGCTTGCATGACGCGTGCGATAATGTGCTCGGACGAAGTGCGTAGTTACCAGTCGGAATTATACTCAATGAAGCATTCACATATTATTTCTGCTTCAAATACAGTCACAAACTAAACATATTCACCAATCAAGACATGATATATCTCACAATGACATGCAGCAAAATTATAAGACAGTTTCTCAACTCTTTTTACACATTGCAATTAATGTAATTTCTATTTTGTTGTAAGTTCTTTCCATTTCCAAACAAAAATGTGGTTGGATTATTCAGCGTATGATCAACCTGTGTCAATAAATCCTGGACCATGGTAACATATATGCGTACGTATAGTTGTGAATGTTGCTCATTAAATAACTACAGTACTGATACTCCATATTAAGAACATTGATTTGCCGTTAAAATGAATTCTGTAATAACGTGTCAACGGCAGCAGTGACAATCGAACATTGCAGTTTTAATGTTTCACGTGTTCACAATTTAATTAATCCATCTTTATGGATTAAAACAAATAATGGGAATTAAAACACATTTGATTGCATTCCGTTATCAAACATAGTCAATGTTCGCTCTGAAGACATTTCCAGGACAATAGGGTCAGGGAGGGGTGTGTGTGTGTGTGAATCAGTGCAGGGTGGATAGATGGCTGAGGGGGAGGGGGGGGATTAGAAGGCAGTCGGTGCAGAATGGATGGATTGAGGCAGGTGAATTATTACCTGGTGGTTGGAGTTGGTAAAATTGTGAGGGGAGAGCACGGGGGATGTCAGTGATGTTGAATGGGGGGGTTCAGTACGGGATGGATGGGGGTAGACAAAAGTGCTGGAGAAACTCAGCGGGTGAGGCAGCATCTATGGAGCGAAGGAAATAGGCAATGTTTCGGGTCGAGACCCTTCTTCAGACTGTTCCCCCCATTCTTCTTGAATGGCAGGATCAGTACAGGATGGATGGGGGGGGGGGGGGGGGGGGGGGAGATCAGCGCAGGATGAATGGGGGGGGGGGGGGGGGTCAGTACAGTGTGGATCGGAGGGTCTGTGCCGGATGAATGGGGGATCACTACAGGATGAATGAGAGGAAGGTGCAGGGTAAATGGAGGGTGGGTCAGTACCGGATGAATGCGTGGATTAGTACAGGATGGATGGAGGATCAGTACAGGATGGATGGGGGATCAGTGCAGGATGGATGGAGAAGTGCAGGATGGATGGGAAAGGGGTAAGTACAGGATGAATTGGGGGACCAGTGTAGGATGGATGGGGGGGGGGGGGGGGGGGCGGCAGGAGAATCAATGCGAGGTGGATAGGGTGATCAGTGAGGACTGAATAGAGGCGGGAATGGGGATCAGTGCGGGATGGAGAGGGGTCCCAGGAGAAGGGGGGAGGGGGCGTACAAGAGAAAGAGAGAGAGAGAAGGGGGGCGAGGTATGGAGGAAGGAGGGTCAGCGCTCCTCGGACAACATCGTCCCGCTGCCTTGGCTGTTGGGAACTCCTCGCCACTGCCTCCCTCCTCCGCCAGCCAACAGCAAGGTGCGGGGCCGAGCGGTGCTGTTCAAAGATCCCATAGCTATAGTATCTTTGGTGCAGCTGCTTCAGAAGGGTCGGAGCGAATGACGGGTCCCGAACAGCGGCAGCAGCGGCCGCGAGAGCGGCTCCATCACCTCCTCCTCCCGCACCCCGCCCGCCCTGATAAGGACCGCTGCTTGCAAATGCGCTTTCAATACAAACCCTCCCGCACGCCGAGGCCTCGCCCTCCCACCCTCCTCCCTGCCTCAGCGTGCGGGAGGGTTTGTATTGAAAGCTCCGTTAGTGGATTTGCAAGCAGCGGCCGCTATCAGGGCGGGCGGGAGGAGTAGGAGATGGAGCCGCTGTTCGGGGCCCGTCATTCGCTCAGACACTTCGTCACCACGCACCTAGTATTTTTCTCACGCAATACAGCCATCACCGCTGACACAAAACGTCGCGTACCTTTTCTCCAGAGATGCTGCCTGACCCGCGGAGATACTCCAGTTTTTTGTGTCTGGCTTCGGTGCAAACCAGTATCTGGTTGCCAAGCCGGGCAAAATGACTCGGTGTTTAAGTTGCCCGGCGGCGCTTTGAGTGGTCAATGGCACCCGGGCAATCGTTAATTTCGAGCCCTGAGATTATTATCTGAAAGGTGTCAGATTAGGAAAAGGGGAGGTGCAACGAGACCTGGGCATGTTTGTGCATCAGTCACTGAAAGTAAGCAGGCAGGTACAGCAGGCAGTGAAGAAAGCTAATGGCATGTTGGCCTTCATTGCGAGAGGATTTGAGTTTAAAAGCAAGGAGGTCCTACTGCAGTGTGCAGGGCACTGGTGAGACCGCACGTGGAGTATTGTGTGTAATTTTTGTCTCCCAATTTGAGGAAGGACATTATTGCTATTGAGGGAGTGCAGCGTAGGTTCACCAGGTTAATTCCCGGGATGGCGGGACTGACATATGATGAAAGAATGGGTCGACTGGGCTTGTATTCACTGGAATTTAGAAGGATGAGAGGATATTTTATAGAAACATATAAAATTCTTAAGGGATTGGACAGGCTAGATGCGGGAAAAATGTTCCCGATGTTGGGGGAGTCCAGAACCAGGGGTCACAGTTTAAGAATAAGGGGTAGTCCACTTAGGACTGACGTGATGGAAAGAAAATTCACCCAGAGAGTTGTGAATCTGTGGAATTCTCTGCCACAGAAGACAGTGGAGGCCAATTCACTGAATGTTTTCAAGAGTTAGATTTAGCTCTTAGGGCTAAAGGAATCAAGGGATATGGAGAAAAAGCAGGAACGGGGTAGTGATTTTAGATGATCAGCCATGAAAAATATTGAATGGCGGTGCTGGCTTGAAGGGCCTACTTCTGCACCTAATTTTCTATGTTTCTATAAATACTGTATATATAATTCTCAACTCTCTTGCAGGGCAATTTAAGAAGGCAGTTATGAACTTGGTTCCAACTGAGGCTATATGAGCCAAACCAACATGGGAGAGGAAATCTTGTTCCTTTAAAGGATTTAATAATCCAGGTATGTCGATTTTCATTACTGGTTCTAATTTATTATTTCATCTTAAGGTAATTAATTAAACTTTACCAGGTACTGCATAAGAACTCATTTGAAGTCAGCAATAGCACAGGTTTCCAGATCATAATTACAAGGACATAATCATTGTGCTTTGGTACCCTCCCTGAGTTTACAAGAAACTAATGAGTCTAGTTAATAATGAAGTAAAAACAATACTCCTTTTCGCAAAACGGTGCAAGTTAAATATATATAAAATTATTGATCCATGTCTATCGCCTCTATTGTATAAATTGATTTATTACAACCACTTACCTGACCATACCTTTGGTGTTCTTCAATACAGTGGCTGCAAACATTTGTGTAACCCCAACCAAACTGACACCATCCACTTCAACTATCTGGTCATTCACCTGGATTCTGCAATAAAGAATACAAATTTATGCTCTGTGGTACAGTATATTTTATCCGATGAATTTCAAGCAGCTTTTATGAGCAAACTGCAGTACAAAGACAACCACTATTTTCTTTTCAAAAATTAGTCAGATTTTCTTAGATAAGCAGTTAAGCAAATTTAATAAAAAGGCAATTTTTTCGTGTCGCTGCAGAGTTTTAGATTCAAAGATACTACTTTGAAATAGATCATGTTTAAACTCAAGTCACAAGAAAACCAACAATCAGATACAGTGACTCCATGGATTTCAACGGAAAGGAACATGGTACAGAAGACAATTTATAGGTAATTATATGTTCTTGATATAATTATGTTAATTAAATGCATTTGCTTTGCGTATCTAATACTTTAAAGTGTTTTTTTAAATGTTATAGTTTTGATAATATTTGTACCTCAAAGGCTCATTTTAAATGTTCCTAATCATTTTCAATCTCGCAGCTTTATCAAACCATTTGCATGGGATTAATGATCAATGAAGCCTTGTGGTACCTATTGCCTTACTAATCATGTTATGGCTGGTTTCTTTCTAGACTTTTATACAGGTGGACAGAATAAGAACAGAATTAACAAGTGCATGAACAGTGAACAATAAACAATGTTATAGATATTTTGGATTGACGATCTTTGTTTCTCCAGGTATCATACAAGTTATAGAAGATATGCCAGGCTACATATGCTTCAGTAGACACAAAGTTGCAGTAACTCAGCGGGACAGGCAGCATCTCTGGGGAAGGAATGGGTGGCATTTCTGCTTAAGTGACTGCTTTCAGAAAAGGATTTGCAATTTTAAGATAAGATCAAAAATGTTTAGGAAAAAAGGCAGTCAAATTGCATTTTTATCTGAATACCGAACTATTACTCCAATTGCAAATGCACCATTTTTCACTCTTAATTCCTTATCATTCAAAAAATGCAAGACAAGGTCTGTTATTTGATCAATCCATAGCTAGATACACCAAACTCCAAAGAAGATACATTTAGTTAACGTCTTACCGTTTATCTCTACATGCAGCTCCACCCTCAGTGATAGTCTTCACAAAAATTCCCAATTTTTCAAGTCCTTGATCTGCACCAACACCCATGCCAATAATGCTAATTCCAAGTCCACCTTCACCTAAATGTTTGATACATTTTTAAACAAAGTTCATTTGTTTTAAAACAATGATCATGCTCACTTATTTAGCAAGTCTACTGTAGTAAAATATCCCCATCTCCTTCAAAAAAGTACATGGTGATTTGGTTAAAGTAAAAAATCATGCATTAGCTTGGGCATGGGGTGTTGGACAATGTCAAATAAATACATACTGAGGAGGATTCCGAGGTTATGGGGAAATATTGGAAGACTGATGAGTGAAGTAGTTTGATAGCTGAAAATATCTGTGGATATGAACCGTTTTGCGCACATGGTACATGAATTTTGGGCTAGATAATGAACTAGTTGTAAACTGTATTGAGTTATGAATAGTAATGAAGCCATTAAGTTTGAGCTCACTATTTCAGTTCAGAAATTTAAATTAAAGTAATTAAATAGATATGAAGTTTTAAAAGCTATTCTCAGTAATAATAACCATGAAAACTATCAGTGGCCATAAAAAAAGCATCCGGTTTAGATATCTTTCAGTGATGGAAGTGTACTATCCTTATCTAGTGTGAACTATATGTCACTCCAGTGCCTCCAATGGGATTCATTCTTAATTGCAATTGGGGGTTCACAACCCATGAATGAATGGATGAATGAATAAATAAATAATCTGAATGCATTGTTCCATTGACATCTCTTTCTCTTTGGCAATTACCAAAAAACAAATGACAGATGTGTCAGCAATGTGATTCAAACAATTCTTCATGTCACCCTGAAAAACACTACAAATACTTTCTGCAATGGTTAACTTTGCATTAGAATATGATACTTTATCTAAAAGGCTGAAAAAACTTAGACTTTGTACAGTTGTTGGAAATAATTTAAATATATTTCTATATGCATGTCAAATTCCATATTTTCATTATCTGATATTTTATAAATATCTTTAGAAACAACTATTTGTTAGCTGATTAAGTAGGAAAAGAGAGCCAACAACAAAACAGCTACTTTAAAACTCACCCTTCTCAATTTCAACTGGAAAAACATCCATCTTTTCCACTCTCTTCTCCAATTCGTATTCTGCCGATGCTGCCACAGGATCAACGTCCTCATTTCGCCTATCGTAATCATCATTTGAATAGGTACTGTAAACCTGCAAAAAAATTGTGAAATGTTGCCGTCTTCCATACCATCATTAAATTTCAAATCAACTAATTTCATATCTCACCAATGTTTTTCAGTAAAAATACAGTAAACAGTTACTAGGAAAATGCTACTGCTCACAAATATATTGGGACTATGCTGAAGCAAGTACATTTGTTGTAATCCTCCAATGTTCGTATTGTATAGACGTACAATAGAACATGCTACCCAAAACTTTATACTGCACTGCCATTAACTAGAACTTTAAAAAAATGTCTGCTTGGCTCAAGCAGAAGGTCTAAATTCAACTTCTGTTTTAAAACTTCACTACCAATGGAATGTATAAACTAAAACCATGATTTTCCACAAAAAAGTAAAAGACAAAAAGACTCATTCATTTTATTTGCTTTCCAAATATTAAATGAAATATTTGATGCATTTGATGTGCAAAGACGACTGCACTTAAAAAGCAATAAAATGTTAACTGTCCCTTCCCAGATTTCCATTTCAGGGATTCACATATTTAACCTGGCCAGTGAACACGATGGAACTTGTTACCACAGCAAAATCTCTGGGCTGGGACAAGCCATGGCAGTCAAGGGAAGAGGGATATAACAGCTTTCTAACAGGAGGAGATGAGAGAGACTACAGTTTAGTTTAGAGATACAACACGGAAACAGGCCCTTTCGCCCACTGAATCCATGCTGACCAGCGATACCAGCTATCCTACAAACACTAAGGGTAATTTTACAATTACAATTATACCAAGCCAATTAACGTACAAACTCCATACAGACAAGCACCCATAGTCACAGTCGAACATGGGTCTCTGGCACTGTAAGGCAGCAACTCTACCGCTGCAGTTTGTCTGCCACTGCCACTGAAGTCACGGCAATGGATGATTTTAGAAAAATAATTAAACAATCCATGGTAAAACATAAAGTTAAAGTGACACAAGGATTATAAGAAGTACATTTCATTATCTTCAAATTCTGATAAGGGATTAGGGGAGTAGAGGAATTGGAAGAAAATCCAGAAATAGGAGAAATAGTAATTAGTTATGACGACTATTAACTGTGCTTCCTGTAACAGAATCACCTCCAGATCTGGATAGTGCCAATCCTGGCCACAAATCCAAAATATATTGCAAATCAATGGCAATAAAAATGATAAAGTAGGGAAACAGTAGCAGATTCAGTTAACATAACATATGAAGAACCCGATTTTAACAAAATATACACTTTGCATGGAAAAAAGCAAGATACTGTGGAAGGATAGTTGTTATAATTTTTCAGTAATGCATAAATTGGAAAATTAAGATTGAACCCACATACCAAGATGTAAGTCACATGAAATAAATCTACCACTCTTGGCAAAAGTGCATCTTTTGGCACACCAATTGTTCCAAGTTTATTATGTAGACTTAACCAAAAAACATTACATATTATCCTATCTTTTTTCTCCAGAGATGCTGCCTCTTATAACATTATATATTATTTGATAAAATCATAATTTGTATAAATTTGTGAATACTGTGATCCTTTTTCTTATTTAAGACAAATATTCTACTGTCAAATCGAGAATGCTGTAGCAGAACTCATAATAAATTTAGTTGCAGTAATTATTTAGTTTTGTGATGTAAATAAAAATGAATATTACCATTTTTCAAGTTGGAAATGCATAATCCTCACAAAATGTTTCCTCGCGGCTTTCACACTAAATAATCTTTAATTAAACTATTGGATTTTAGCAGAGTATTGCAAAGCCTTAGGAAATATACTACTGCGCACAATTTTCTATTGACTTCATTTTTTGGGATGTGGGATTTCTGATGAGGCCGGCATTTACTACACACTCCAAATTGAGAAAATGGTGGTGAGCCAACTTCTTGAACTGTTGCAGTCCTTCTGATGAAGATACTACACAGAGCTAGTAAATCAAGAACTGCATGATTAAGATCCAAAACCATCCAAGACAACAAATCATCTACTGCAGGAACTCAGCGAATCGAGCAGCATCTACAGATGGAAAAGACCTGTTCAGGAAAGTCAGATTGGTGTGGACTTGGAGGGCAACATGTATTCCTGCGTGCATAGTGGTTGAGGATGTGGGATTGGGGATGGAGTTGGATTCACTGGAGATGGTCTTGGAGGGGAGGATGCTCCTCAAACTGCAGAGCATCTTGGACAATACCCTTTCCATGACACACTGGCCAACCTGAGGAGCACCTTCAGCAACAGACTGGTTCCACCAAGGTGCAGCACAGAACGCCACAGGAGATCCTTTTTCCCTGTGACTATCAAACTGTACAACTCCTCCCCCTTCTGTCGTGGGGTAAACTGATTCCCCTTCTCCCCCTCCCCAATCTTTGCACATCCCCAATCCTGGACTTTCCACTCATCCCTTTAATTTCATGTTTCATGTATCTTGTTGAGTTTTATGACTGGTGGCCGACCAATTTCCCTCCTGGGATAAATAAAGTTCTATCGTATCGTATTGGGAGAGGCTATCAGATTGGGAGTAGCCCCAGCCACTAACTGAAGCTGGAATACATTTCAGCCACTAGGTGGTGGTGGCATAGGGAATTAACATTTAGGGTGACTTATACAATGCATCAAATCAGATGTTCTTTCCTGTTTGCAGGAATTTGTTGCAACATTGACTTCCGGAGCAATTGTCTTCGTCTACATTATGTTAGAAGCTTTCTAGTCCTAGATAAAAACCAAGGGTCATTTTGATGAGTGGGTATTAATTATTTTATATCCATGAGTTTCAATTTTCTTCTCAGATAAATACTGTGTTCCAAATTCAGCCTTAAAATCGCAACGTTTTCTAATCTGACAACTCAGTAGTACAGTAACTACAAGACAACTAACTTCAAGATTGAGGGCGAAGAAATGTGAACATGATTTAACGAGATACAAAATATTGAATACATATACACGAGATACATATATTTGAATAAATTAACTACATTTATTCTCTCAAAATGATAGGGAAGAGGTAATAATAATAATAATGGATGGGATTTATATAGCGCCTTTCTAATACTCAAGGCGCTTTACATCGCATTATTCATTCACTCCTCTGTCACACTCGGTGGTGGTAAGCTACTTCTGTAGCCACAGCTGCCCTGGGGCAGACTGACGGAAGCGTGGCTGCCAATCTGCGCCTACGGCCCCTCCGACCACCACAAATCACTCACACACATTCACACACAGGCAAAGGTGGGTGAAGTGTCTTGCCCAAGGACACAACGACAGTATGCACTCCAAGCGGGATTCGAACCGGCTACCTACCGGTTGCCAGCCGAACACTTAGCCCATTGTGCCATCTGTCGTCCCAGTTTTATTGTCCCAGGATATTGTCACTGTACTTCACCATTCAGCAAATTTGATGAGTATACAATCCCAACACCAGAGGCAACAGGGCCTTGATCAGCTGGAATCTGCCTCACATCAAAACTATGTTCCTGTGGACATGCTGAAACAAGCAGCATGCTTCAAAGGGTTTGCCGCTCATAAGATTCAGTTCTGCAATGGCTTCTGCATAATACTTTAAAAAATGTTTGCCCAGCCCACACATACAGGTAGGCCCAAGTTTAAACAGATCCCATCCAATTCGGAACCAGTTATTCTCATTTCACGGCAGGCTAATAACTCATCTTGTGCTGCTATAAATGATTTCAAAGTCTAATATGGGTAAACAAAAAAATCTTAGCTGCTGTATGTTGGCTTCTGATGTTTAGATGTGTTCAGGTTTATATTTGAGGACTTTACTTCATATTTTTCCCTTTAGTTTTCTGCAAGATCGTTAAGATTTTACAGGCAAAAATGTGCTTTCCTACCTTTTATAAAATTAACCTTGTTTAGGATTTCACAGTACACAGTGGTCAGCACAGTAGCGCAGCTGGTATAGCTGCTGCCTCACAGTGCCAGATACCCGGGTTCGATTCTGACCTCGGCTGCAGTTTGTGTGGAGTTTACACGTTCTCCCTGTGACTGCGTGTGTTTCCACTGGGTGCTCCAGGTTCTTCCCACCTCCCAAAGACGGGCGGGTTAGCCGGTTAATTGGCAACTGCGAATTGCCACTAGTGTGTAGGGAGTGAATGTGAAAGGATGATCGATGGCCGGTGTGGACTCGGTGGGCCGTAGGTCCTGTGCCATTATGTATCTCTAAACTAAACTAAATAAAATGTTTCTGTGCATGGCGTCATTTCAGTTAAATATTGGGAAACTATTTATTGAAATGGAAACTTCTAGTAGCTATGCATTACAAAGATGACCTGCTATCCTCAAAACTGCACTGTTCCAGTAGCTTCGAATGAGATGGAGTGCAACGCTTTGATGCAGATCACGATAGTCTTAAAAGAAAATCTATCATCCATTCTGGGCACCTGTAGCATACTTATGGAAACTGGAAGGTCAGGACCCTTCTTCAGACTGACCCCGAGTTACTCCAGCATTTTGTATCCTTTTGTGTAAACCAGCATCTGCAGTTCCTTGTTTCTACTTGGTCCTCGATTTTCCCTGTACTTGTGAATACCCCATCAATAGAAATTCTTTTCACTAACACCACACTGAATCATATATGCAACTCCATAATCTGTCTGACCCATTGCCAAGTTGTATGCGACTCAAGCCTATAAAATGATGAAAGGTTTTGATAGTTTGGATACAGAGAAAATGTTTCCACTTGGGAAAAGCATAACTAAAGACCATGAATGTAAAATAGAATAAAGAGAAACCTTACTCACAGTAGTGATAATTTGGAACTTGTTTCCACCAGAGGTTACTGAACCAATAGTACAGAAACATTTAAAAGGGCATCGCAATTTATAAAATGAAAAAGATAATAGTGAAATGCAAATAGACTTTGATGAGGAAAGGAGACTCCAACGAAGTGCCCATTGGTTACACTAAATAAAGTAAAAGAATGATTAGATGAACATTGAATATTAGCCTATATCAACTAGAAGTATAACAGATTGCACAGCTATAATAAATGTAAACGCTGACCTATTGGAATCTGAGACAAGTGTTCATACTGAGAAATATTAAAGAGATAGAGACATGAAACAAATATTTTGTACCAGTCTTCTCAGTGGAAGATAGTCATTAAGGGTGCTACGAAGAAGCATACATTGGGGAACTTAAATGGATTAATATCTAAAGAGATCAAGTGCAAGGCATACTAGTAAGATTGAGGATGACAAATCCTCTGGACCTCAGCAGGGATGCACGATAAGTAACTAAAGAAAAAGTAGCCATGATCACAATGAATGGCGGTGCTGGCTCGAAGGGTCAAATGGCCTCCTCCTGCACCTATTTTATATGTATGTATGTTTCTAAGTAGTCGAGTTTTCTGGATTACTATATTTTTTGGATTCTGGAAAAGTTCCAGAAGATCAGAAAACAGTAATGCTCCCTAGATTACAAATTCCCAATTTAGGAGATTGCTAGGATTGATGACAAAGGATTTACCAGCTGCTGTGGGGCTGTTGGTATCGTCTGCCGGGTAGGAGGAGCAGGGCATTTCTATGTGCCTTGACTACCCCCCCCCCCCATCTCGAGCCAGAACATCAAGCCAAGCACATCTGGGAGTACTGGGTCACTCTTTCACTCAAGGAGGCAGTGAGGCCGGCTGGTGGCCGCCCTTCCCATACTTGCTTGCTCTCCCCATCATTATTTTTTATTGTGATCCTCTCCCATACATTACTTTGTTCATTTCCGACTTATGAACAGTTCGGTTTACAAACAGTTCTCAGAAACTGAGCCCTGTCGGAACCGGGAGTCTGCCTGTAAAGAGGACCTGGTGCACGTAGCTCATTTCCAAAAGACATCCAACAGAATGCTGCAAAAAAGGTTACTGCACAAGCTAAAGGCTCGTATTAACATATTCCTATGATAAAGATTGCTTTATTTACACTTAAGCAAAGGGTAGGAACAAACATTTTCAATTTATCGGGCAGTGATCAAGGATCAATGCTGGGTCCTCGCCTGCATACAATCAAAATTCATCATCTAGATTAGGAATCACATGTAATATGGTAATGCACCCACATTTATTAATGATGCAAAGATAGGTGTGAATTTAAGATTCAAGGACACAAAAGTATTTGCGAAGGAATCTAGACAGGTTTTCTGTGTGGGTAAAAATATATAAATTAGAATACAAAATGGAGAAATACAAGATTAATTAACTTTCAAAAGAACAGAAAAGTAGATTAGTTTAAAATTTAAAAAATGTTGATATTCAGAAGAATCTGGTGCCATAAAAGAATGATAGTTAGCATGAGGGAATAGTAAATAATTACAGCAAATCCAATGAAAACTAACTGCACACAAGAGCTTGGGGGACTTCATTTGGATGCGCATAACATAATTCAAGCAAACATCTGCATAAGTTATGTCCTCCTCTTAATGATTACAACACACAAGTCATTAGAGATAGGTGCGCCATGAATGAGAGTTTACAATTACATGGAAGTTGCACTAGGACAAAATAAAGAGTCTTTCGTGCGCCATAAGCACTAGTAGGGTGGCAGAAAATGCAATCCAGGAAGCCACAGCTGCTTGATTTGAAGTGGATACTGGAAGGCATTGTATCTACATAAATGGATACAGGAGTCAAGGGAGGAGTCTCGGATGGACCATAAGGAAGAAGTTGGATAGAAACACTGGAAGTAGTTTTCACTTTGCAGGCTTGCTCCTGAGTTTATGAACACATGCGCAGCGGCACTTCTTTTCTCCAAAAGCTTCACAAATATTGGAAATTATGCCTTGTTCTCTTTGGAATAGAAACGTCTGCAAGGGGATCTGATAGAGAGATTTAAAAATCATGGATCAAACAGAGAGTAGAAAAAGAGAAAATGCTCTCATTGGTGCAAGCGTCAAGAACAGGGAGCATGGAATTATGGCAACTGCCAAAAAAGCCAAGAGTAACCACATGTAGCACATGGAGGGTCTAAAAGGCACTGCCAGAAGTAGTAGCAGAGGCAGGTTCAAATGTAGCTTTGAAAAGGAGAGGGTTAAGTATATGAAGGAAAATAATTTGTAGGCCTCTGGGGAGAATTGGAAGGAATGACATTAGCCAAATTGCTCCTGCATAGAGCCTGTACAGATTCAATAGACCAAATGACCACGTTCCATGCTCTTACGATTAAGTGATCTAGGACACGGTTGTTAGTACAACATTACAAACTTTTGGAGACTGCAGAGTGCAGTTATCATCTCATAAAAGGAGAAAGGATTGCCTTTCACTAGTGTTTCACTAGATTGATTGCTAGGAGGAGGTGCTTATTAACCTTTTAGGAAACATTGAGTGAAGGATGTGGAGTGATCTCATTGAAACATGCAAGATTCCAAAGGGTCCGTTTGGGGAGATGATGTGAGAATGTTTTCTTTGGTGAGTACAGTTAAAGGAAAAAAGAATTAAGAAACAGAATCAACTACTGAAAATAAGATGAGGAAGAGAGCTATGAATCTTTAGAATTTTCAATCCCAGAAGGTAGTGGATACAGAATTCTAAAATAAAATTGAGGCTGAGATGGATATTTTGGGGGATTTTAAGGGGTGCAAGAATATTGGGGATCTGTTTTGTCCTCCATTTTACAAAATAGTTTGCTAATGTTTAAATTCCAAAGGGTATTGATGCACAAATGTTACAGATGTCAGTGACCTAATTTACCATTACCAGATTTTCAATTTTTGCTTCAATTTCACAGCAGATGCAGTGTTCCTCCCTTTAACTTGAACAAGTTGAAAAAGATCAAAATAAACAACACTGGACAACTGTGTTAATCCAAAACTCTAATAATCCAGCAGACTGGAGTTTGATAGTGCACAACTAGCAAATTTTCTGCACTATTAGATAACACTCTTAAGAATGCACCCATCCATTATAACTTTACTTCCTTTTAAAATGTTATACAGCTGTATATATTTTTTTCAGTAAAACAAAGTTCCAAATGAGGACAGTAAGGAAGGCCTTGGTGAATTCCTAATGAATGTAGATAAGGGGTCCCATTGAGCTCGTAATGAGGGTGAAAAGGAGGTCCTGGTGAATTCACAAGTAAAGGAAACATTATCCAGTAAGCCAGATGCCTGGAAAAGAATGTTAATATTGGTTTGCTTATCCTGCCTGTGTATTTGAAGGATTTTGCAAACATGGCATTGGTAGTTTCTTTGAGGTGCTTGCAATAAATAGTCCGTGTCTCAGAAGTATCTAGAAGGATAAGGATCACTGCATTTTTCCTGTCTCATCATGGACCTTTGTGCAGCATTGCAGAAAATATAAAAAGTGGTCAAGACAATAATGCAGACTTGCTTGACAACTCTGTACTGAGATTGGATCAGTTGTAAACCCATTGGTGAGGATGACAGCTTGCAGGTCATCAAGATGCAAATATACGATGGCGGTGAATATTATTGGGCAGGAAGATAGATGGAGGATGGTCCACTGTCCCTCCACAATAGTGTTGAACACTTTGGGCATGCTATGTATGCCTTGTACAGTAAGTTTTACTTATCAACAATGTAATCATAATAAGTAACAATAAGTACTTATCAAATAATAATTGATCTCCATTCAGGAGTTACGGTACAGCAGATGGATTTATAGTGTACAATTAACTGAAAATTATTTTAGTCTATACCATTCAATGACACGCTTGGCTATTAGGCTATCTGGTGTGACCTAGATACAAAGTCCTTTCAACATTCTTAAAAGGTTACCATGGAAACCAAACTTGAACAATGCTCTTTTATATCCAAAAATGCAGTAGGTGTAACTATCATTTACAATGGAGAACCAAGTCCCATTCAAGCTGAATATGAGGGATTACTTACAATTGTAGAAAATAGAATAAACTATTACAGTACAAAATAATGTTCTATAAAAGAGGTTGTAAAGTGCCAGACTCTGACATACTTATATTGATTTATTTTGGACTGCCAGTTCTAATATACATTTAGTTCTACTTTGCACATCAACAGATATTCAGTGAACGTATGCCATACTTTAAAAAAAAAAACATAAATAGACATAAAATGATCTTCAAATGATCAGGCGTACATTTCCTATTTTGTGCCCCGTCATGTCAATGATTTTACCACCAAATTATGCCTTGTATTACATAACCCACATTGGCCTGGCCTACATCAAATGCAAACACTTTGTTTTGTACTCTTAAAAAATACTTCCACTCAAAAGGTTGCCTTTATAATCAAGACTCCTAAGCAGCAGTTTTGGATCCTTGTCTTCTCCAGCTAGCTATAACACACGCAAAACAGGAAATGTAATACAGAGTGTGCAAGCCAGCCACATGGCAAAATAGAGTAAAGATATCACGATAAACTATTCGAAGATGTTAAAACTAAGAAATCAGAACCAAATCAAAAACGCGTTTTCTCCTAAAAAGATTGATACCTAGGTAAAGGACCCAGTTCAAAACTGGAAACACCACATATTTGAAAAACAAACCAAACAAGGTAAAACAAAGTAAATAGTTACGTTTTTTAGCCCAAATTATAAACTTTAAACTATTATGAAGAAAAATAAGAGCAAGAAAAATGAGAATTGAGGTATGAAGAAACGATGTCACAATTTCAAAAGAGTAATAAAGCTAAATCTGAATTTTGCTGCATGCTGACGATACAAAGTGAAAAGTGGTGACACAGTAATACGAGAGGTTTGAGTGAGAAATAGCAACAACACACAGCAAAAAACTCAGCGAGTCACCAAGAAGATGTGTTTTTATGTTTATGCTCAAGCTAATGTTTAACCACCTTCGTACAACTTAAACGCAAGAATTTTTTAATTTTATACATTATGAATCTGAGAACTAATGAAGACCAGCAAAGAATGGGAAAATTAATGAGACCTGGCGCATAGACACAAAATGCTGAAGTAATTCAGTGGGACAGGCAGCATCTCTGGATAGAAGGAATGGGTGATGTTTTGGGTCGAGAACATAGAAACATAGAAATTAGGTGCAGGAGTAGGCCATTCGGCCCTTCAAGCCTGCACCGCCATTCAATATGATCATGGCTGATCATCCAACTCAGTATCCCGTACCTGCATTCTCTCCATACCCTCTGATCCCCTTAGCCACAAGGGCCCCATCTAACTCCCTCTTAAATATAGCCAATGAACTGGCCTCGACTACCCTCTGTGGCAGAGAGTTCCAGAGATTCACCACTCTCTGTGTGAAAAAAGTTCTTCTCATCTCGGTTTTAAAGGATTTCCCCCTTATCCTTAAGCTGTGACCCCTTGTCCTGGACTTCTCCAACATCGGGAGCAATCTTCCTGCATCTAGCCTGTCCAACCCCTTAAGAATTTTATAAGTTTCTATAAGATCCCCTCTCAATCTCCTAAATTCTAGAGAGTATAAACCAAGTCTATCCAGTCTTTCTTCATAAGACAGTCCTGACATCCCAGGAATCAGTCTGGTGAACCTTCTCTGCACTCCCTCTATGGCAATAATGTCCTTCCTCAGATTCGGAGACCAAAACTGTACGCAATACTCCAGGTGTGGTCTCACCAAGACCCTGTACAACTGCAGTAGAACCTTCCTGCTCCTATACTCAAATCCTTTTGCTATGAAAGCTAACATACCATTCGCTTTCTTCACTGCCTGCTGCACCTGCATGCCTACTTTCAATGACTGGTGTACCATGACACCCAGGTCTCGCTGCATCTCCCTTTTCCTAGTCGGCCACCATTTAGATAATAGTCTGCTTTCCTGTTTTTGCCACCAAAATGGATAACCTCACATTTATCCACATTATACTGCATCTGCCAAACATTTGCCCACTCACCCAGCCTATCCAAGTCACCTTGCAGTCTCCTAGCATCCTCCTCACAGCTAACACTGCCCCCCAGCTTAGTGTCATCCGCAAACTTGGAGATATTGCCTTCAATTCCCTCATCCAGATCATTAATATATATTGTAAATAGCTGGGGTCCCAGCACTGAGCCTTGCGGTACCCCACTAGTCACTGCCCGCCATTGTGAAAAGGACCCGTTTACTCCTACTCTTTGCTTCCTGTTTGCCAACCAGTTCTCTATCCACATCAATACTGAACCCCCAATGCCGTGTGCTTTAAGTTTGTATACTATTCTCTTATGTGGGACCTTGTCGAAAGCCTTCTGGAAGTGCAGATACACCACATCCACTGGTTCTCCCCTATCCACGCTACTAGTTACATCCTCGAAAAATTCTATAAGATTCGTCAGACATGATTTACCTTTTGTAAATCCATGCTGACTTTGTCCAATGATTTCACCACTTTCCAAATGTGCTGCTATCCCATCTTTAATAACTGACTCTAGCAGTTTCCCCACTACCGATGTTAGACTAACTGGTCTGTAATTCCCCGTTTTCTCTCTCCCTCCCTTCTTAAAAAGTGGGGTTACGTTTGCTACCCGCCAATCCTCAGGAACTACTCCAGAATCTAAAGAGTTTTGAAAGATTATTACTAATGCATGCATTATTTCTGGAGCTACTTCCTTAAGTACTCTGGGATGCAGCCTATCTGGCCCTGGGGATTTATCGGCCTTTAATCCATTCAATTTACCCAACACCACTTCCCGGCTAACCTGGATTTCACTCAATTCCTCCAACTCCTTTGACCCGCGGTCCCCTGCTATTTCCGGCAGATTATTTATGTCTTCCTTAGTGAAGACGGAACCAAAGTAGTTATTCAATTGATCCGCCATATCCTTGTTCCCCATGATCAACTCACCTGTTTCTGACTGCAAGGGACCTACATTTGTTTTAACTAATCTCTTTCTTTTCACATATCTATAAAAACTTTTGCAGTCAGTTTTTATGTTCCCTGCCAGTTTTCTTTCATAATCTATTTTTCCTTTCCTAATTAAGCCCTTTGTCCTCCTCTGCTGGTCTCTGAATTTCTCCCAGTCCCAGTATGCTGCTTTTTCTGGCTAATTTGTACGCATCATCCTTCGCTTTGATACTATCCCTGATTTCCCTTGTTATCCACGGATGTACTACCTTCCCTGATTTATTCTTTTGCCAAACTGGGATGAACAATTTTTGTAGTTCATCCATGCAGTCTTTAAATGTCTTCCATTGCATATCCACCGTCAACCCTTTTAGAATTAATTGCCAGTCAATCTTGGCGAATTCACGTCTCATACCCTCAGTTACCTTTCTTTAAGTTCAGAACCATTGTTTCTGAATTAACAATGTCACTCTCCATCCTAATGAAGAACTCAACCATATTATGGTCACTCTTGCCCAAGAGGGCACGTACAACAAGACTGCTAACTAACCCTTCCTCATTACTAAATACCCAGTCTAAAATAGCCTGCTCTCTCGTTGGTTCCTCTACATGTTGATTTAGATAACTATCCCGCATACATTCCAAGAAATCCTCTTCCTCAGCACCCCTGCCAATTTGATTCACCCAATCTATATGTAGATTGAAGTCACCCATTATAACGGTTTTGCCTTTGTCGCACGCATTTCTAATTTCCTGTTTGATACCATCTCCAACTTCACTACTACTGTTAGGTGGCCTGTACACAACACCCACCAGCGTTTTCTGCCCCTTAGTGTTTCGCAGCTCTACCCACACCGATTCCACATCCTCCAAACTAATGTCCTTCCTTTCCATTGCGTTAATCTCCTCTCTAATCAGCAACGCTACCCCACCTCCTTTTCCTTTCTCTCTATCCCTCCTGAATATTGAATATCCCTGGATGTTCAGCTCCCAGCCTTGGTCACCCTGGAGCCATGTCTCCGTGATCCCAACTATATCATAGTCATTAATAGCTATCTGCACATTCAACTCATCCACCTTATTACGAATGCTCCTTGCATTGAGACACAAAGCCTTCAGGCTTGTTTTTACAACACTCTTACCCCTTATACAATTATGTTGAAAAGTGGCCCTTTTTGATTTTTGCCCTGGTTTTGTCTGCCTGCCACTTTTACTTTTCACCTTGCTACCTATTGCTTCTACCCTCATTTTACACCCCTCTGTCTCTACGCTCACACATTTAAGAAACCCTTTCCCTTTAACTCCATCCTCCACTATCCCATTTGACACCCCACCCCCCTTATTCAGTTTAAAACCACCCGTGTAGCAGTGGCAAACCTGCCTGCCAGAATGCTGGTCCCAGATTTATCAGTCAAATGTTTGAACATTAAGCTGAAAGCAACTCTTTCTGTAAAGATGTAAAGGAATTGGGATTGAAAAAAGTGAAACAGGTTAGAAAAGTCCACTGATTAGGATCATGTGAAGTGGTAATATCAGGGAAATGGCTAGAATGTGTGCAGAATAAATTCTATGGAGGGCAAGCATAGAGGAACAAATGTTGGTGGCCCCCTTAAAAGATTAATTATCAAGTTCAGTTCTTTTGGTAATACAAGTAATCTGAAATTGACAATCAGAATTACAACATTATTGGCTAATAAGACTAATTAGATAATTTTTTCAGTCATTACAAGAATAATGGGTCCCTTTATTCTGTCCATTGCATATATTTCAATAATTGGACCCAATTTTAGAGTCATTCTTTTCAAAGAACATTATATACAGTATTCAACCCGCCTAGAGTGTGTTAACCAAATACATATATTACAGGAAACATTTAAATAAATATAAGTATGAATGTATTTGACAATTCTTATTACCTAAAATCTTATTCCTCGAGACTTCTTACACTTCAGTTTCCTAGGATTTTTGATAATAACAGGGCAAATGTATGTGATAGCGATAATGCTAAGTTACAAATTTGGCAGTGCATTAATATTTAGTTTTTAGACCTGATATTAACTGTGTCAGCTCCATTCCAAGCCTTAAAGCAACTTCTAACAGGAAGCAGCTTTACGATGACATGTGTAGACATTCAAAGTTGGAATTACAATGGTGCAGCGAGTGCATTAGGCAATCCAGGAACTTAAGCCCCTGTCCCACTTACGTGTCCTTGGCACACTAATTACGCGACCACGTGCTCGCGTTGAGGCGCGACGGTCCCGCGAAGGTCGCGCGCGATTTCATGCGCCCGCACAGCTGTCTGGAGCGCGTGACGTCATTTGAAGATGGACACAAAATGCTGGAGTAACTCGGCGGGACCGGCAGCATCTCTGGAGAGAAGCAATGGGTGATGTTTCAGTCTGAAAAAAGGGTCTTGACCCAAAACGTCATCAATTGCTTCTCTCCAGAGAGCACGTGCTCACGTTGAGGCGCGACGGTCCCGCGAAGGTCGCGCGCGATTTCATGCGCCCGCACAGCTGTCTGGAGCGCGTGACGTCATTTGAAGATGGACACAAACTGCCGGTCCCGCTGAGTTACTCCAGCATTTTGTGTCTATCTTCAATTTTCTTGGCCCCGCTCTGGGAGTACATGTGGGGGCGGATTCGGACCGCAACGGCCGTGAGCCCCAGGTCGATTTCGGCAACGTTTGCCTGCTTCTGCTGCTGTTGGAGGTGAGACGTTGTGTCGCGCCAGGGTCTTGGGCCTGTCCCACTTTGGCCATCAGTTACGCGACAGGCCGTTGGCGCGCGAAGATTTTGTTCGCTACAAAAATTTCGGAGCCCCGCGCGATGTCGCGCACAATTACATACCCCTCCGCGCTTCTCAGTGGGACCGACCCTGATTTGCCATACGATGCCCGTGCGCCTCAACACGACGACGAGGTAGCGTAATTTGCGTGCCAAGGACACGTAAGTGGGACAGGCCCTTTAGCTAACAACAGCATTGAGAGAGGAGACCCATGAGGCAAAGACAATAGACAATAGGTGCAGGAGTAGGCCATTCGGCCCTTCGAGCCAGCACCGCCATGCAATGTGATCATAGCTTATCATCCCCAATCAGTACCCTGTTCCTGCCTTCTCCCTATATCCTACGACTCCACTATTTTTAAGAGCCCTATCCAGCTCTCTCTTGAAAGCATCCAGAGAACCCGCCTCCACTGCCCTCTGAGGCAGAGAATTCCACAGACTCACCACTCTTTGTGAGAAAAAGTGTTTCCTCGTCTCCGTTCTAAATGGCTTACTCCTTATTCTTAAACTGTGGCCCCTGGTTCTGGACTACCCCAACATCGGGAACATGTTTCCTGCCTCTAGCGTGACCAAACCCTTAACAATCTTATATGTTTCAATAAGATTCCCTCTCATCCTTCTAAACTCCAGAGTGTACAAGCCCAGCTGCTCCATTCTCTCAGCATATGACAGTCCCGCCATCCCGGAAATTAACCTTGTAAACCTACGCTGCACTCCCTCAATAGCAAGAATGTCCTTCCTCAAACTAGGGGACTAAAACTGCACACAATACTCCAGGTGTGGTCTCATTAGGGCTCTGTACAACTGCAGAAGGACCTCTGCTCACATATTCGATTCCTCTTGTTATAAAGGCCAACATGCCATTTGCTTTCTTCACTGCCTGCTGTACCTGCATGCTTACTTTCATAGACTGATGTACAAGGACCCCCAGATCCCGTTGTACTTCCCCTTTTCCCAACTTGACACCATTTAGATAGTAATCTGCCTTCCTGTTTTTGCTACCAAAGTGGATAACCTCACATTTATCCGCATTAAACTTCATCTGTCATGCATCTGCCCACTCCCCCAACCTGTCCAAGTCACCCTGCATTCTCATAGCATCCTCCTCACAGTTCACACTGCCACCCAGCTTTGTGTCATCTGCAAATTTGCTAATGTTACTTTGAATCCCTTCATCCAAATCATTGATGTATATTTTAAATAGTTGCGGTCCCAGCACCGAGCCTTGTGGTACCCCACTAGTCACTGCCTGCTATTCTGAAAGGGTCCCGTTAATCCCTACACTTTGTTTCCTGTCTGCCAACCACTTCTCTATTCATGTCAGCACTCTACCCCCAATACCATGTGCCCTAATTTTGCCCACTAATCTCCTATGTGGGACCTTATCAAATGCTTTCTGAAAGTCCTAGTACACTACATCCACTGGCTCTCCCTTGTCCATTTTCCTAGTTACATCTTCAAAAAATTCCAGAAGATTAGTCAAGCATGATTTCTCCTTCGTAAATCCATGCTGACTCGGACCGATCCTGTTACTGCTAACCAAATGTTCGGCTATCTCATCTTTTATAATTGACTCCAGCATCTTCCCCACCACCGATGTCAGGCTAACTGGTCTATAATTCCCTGTTTCCTCTCTCCCGCCTTTCTTAAAAAGTGGGATAACATTAGCTACCCTCCAATCCACAGGGACTGATCCTGAGTCAATAGAACATTGGAAAATTATCACCAATGCATCCACGATTTCTAGAGGCACTTCCTTAAGTACCCTGGGATACAGACCATCAGGCCCTGGGGATTTATCAGCCTTCAGTCCCATCAGTCTATCCAACACCATTTCCTGCCTAATGTGGATTTCCTTCAGTTCCTCCGTCACCCCAGATCTTCTGGCCACTACTATATCAGGAAGATTGTTTGTGTCCTCCTTAGTGAAGACAGATCCAAAGTACCTGTTCAACTCATCTGCCATTTCCTTGTTCCCCATAATAAATTCTCCTTTTTCGGTCTTCAAGGGTCCAACTTAAGAGTCTTAACTAATTTTTTCCTCTTCACATACCTAAAGAAGCTTTTACTATCCTGCTATATATTCTTGGCTAGCTTACCTTCGTACCTCATCTTTTCTCCCCGTATTGTCTTTTTGGTTATCTTCTGTTGTTCTTTAAACATTACCCAATCCTCTTACTTCCCGCTCATCTTTGCTACGTTGTACTTCTTCGCTTTAATTTTTATACTGTCCATGACGTCCCTTGTCAGCCATGGTCGTCCCTTTCTCCCCTTGGAATCTCTCTTCCTCCTAGGAATGAACGGATCCTGCACCTTCTGTATTATTCCTAGAAACACCTGCCATTTTTGTTCCACTGTCATTCCTGCTAGTGTATCTTTCCAGTCAACTTTGGCCAGCTCCTCCCTCATGGCCCCATAGTCCCCTTTATTCAACTGCAATTTGAACTTCAACGTGCCCTATGTCCAGGCTACTGTTTGGGGGCCTGTAGATTAGTCCCATTAGGGTATTTTTAACCTTAGAATTCCTTAGTTCTATCCATACTGACTCCACATCTCCTGTTCCAATGTCACCCCTTGCAAGGGACTGAATTTCATTCCTCACCAACAGGGCAACCCCACCCCTTCTGCCCACCTGTCTGTCTTTTTGATAGGAGGTATACCCTTGAAGATTCAGTTCCCAGCCCTGGCCCTCTTGCAGCCATGTCTCAGTAATTCCCACAACATTATACTTGCCAGTTTCTAACTGAGCCTCAAGCTCGTCCACTTTATTCCTTAAGGGCCTGTCCCTTACGGGCCTGTCCGTTACGGAGCTGGAGCTACCGTCTGTGAGGGAATCCCCGTTCCAGCGCAGGTCCGCAGAAACAGCAGATACAGCAACTACAGTACCTGGAAACAAAGGGGAAGCCTCCATTGTGTCCGGAAACGTGGCCGTCGGGCAGGACTTCAGGTCAGAATGAAGCGCAGGGGCCTTCGGCCCCCTCTCCCTACTATCCTACTGGCTAATGTACAGTCCCTTGAAAACAAAGTGGAGGACTTAAGGGCAAGACTGCTTTATCAAAGGGAGCTGAGGGAATGCTCTGTGTTCTGTTTCACAGAGACATGGCTCATCCCCAGCTCCCCAGACTCAGCGGTCCAGCCTGAAGGGTTCTCCATCCACCGCATGGACCGTACCCTGGCATCTGGGAAAGGGAGAGGAGGGGGCGTCTGCCTCATGGTCAACTCTGCGTGGTGTTCAGACGTGGCAGTCCTGTCCAACTCCTGCTCTCCACACCTCGAACATTGGCGGTGAAGTGCCGTCCCTTCTACCTCCCGAGAGAATTCACCTCCATTATCCTGACCGCGGTCTACATCCCACCCCAGGCAGATGTCCGTCTGGCACTGGAGGAGCTGCACGCCGTGGTCAACAAACACCAGACGTCTTACCCCGAGGCATTTACACCATTGCTGGGGACTTCAATAAGGCGAACCTCAAGAAATCACTCCCCAACTTCCACCAACATGTCTCCTGCTGCACCAGAGGACCTAACACCCTCGACCACTGCTACACCACCATTAAGAATGCCTATCGTTCTATCCCTCGCCCTCACTTCGGTAAGTCCGACCATACCGCGGTGCTGCTTCTTCCTGCCTACAGGCAGCAATTAAAGAGCGCACCCCCAGAAGTGAGGACAGTACAGAGCTGGTCGGGGGGGGGGGGGGGGGGGGGGGGGCAGAAGAACAACTCCAGGACTGTTTGGAGTCTGTAGACTGGGCAATGTTCAAGGAGTCGGCAACGGACTTGAACGAATATGCCACAGTCGTTACAGACTTCTAAAGAAATGTGTGGAGGACTGCATCCCTACAAAAACCTTCCGAGTGTTTCCCAATCAGAAACCTTGGATGAACTTTGAGATCCGCACTCTCCTGAAGTCCAGACACAGGGCATTCACCTCCAATGATACAGTGGCCTACATGAAGATCAGATACGACCTTGGTAAGGCCATCAAAAAGGCCAAAAGGGACTTCTGCTCCAAACTGGAGGACGAGACAGATGTTCGGCAGCTGTGGCAGGGCCTGAATGCAATCACCTCCTACAAGGCAAAACCAGGGGGCAGCTCGAATGTCGGTGTAACATCACTCCCTGACGAGCTCAATGCGTTTTACGCACGCTTTGACAGGGAGAATACTGATGTGCCTTCCCGATCCCCCATTCGCTGTGATGGCATTTCAGTCTCAGTCACAGAGGCTGATGTCAGGAAATCCTTCAGAGGGGTGAACCCCCGAAAAGCACCTGGTCCTGATGGTATACCCGGTCGTGTTCTAAAAACCTGTGCGGACTAACTGGCGGGAGTTTTTACGCACATTTTCAACCTCTCACTTCTGAGGTCTGAGGTCCCCACCTGCTTTAAAAGGGCATCAATTATACTGGTGCCCAAGAAGAGTAAGGTGACGTGCCTCAATGACTATCGACCAGTGGCACTAACGCCGGTGGTGATGAAGTGCTTTGAGAGGTTGATCATGGAGCAAATCAACTCCTACCTCGACAAAAACCTAGACCCACTGCAGTTCGCGTACCGCCACAACAGATCAACGGTGGATGCGATCTCGCTGGCCCTCCACTCGCACTGGACCGCTTGGACAACAAAAACTCATATGTCAGGCTGTTATTCATTGATTACAGCTCGGCATTTAACACAATCATCCCCTCCAAACTGGTTACCAAACTCGCAGAACTGGGTCTCTGCGTATCTCTCTGCAACTGGATCCTCGACTTCCTCATCCACAGACCACAGTCTGTTCGTATTGGTGGAAATGTGTCAGCCTCGATAACAATCAGCACGGGAGCACCTCAAGGCTGCGTGCTCAGCCCCCTGCTGTACTCACTCTATACCCATGACTGCGTAGCGAACCACAGTGCGAACTCCATCATCAAGTTCGCTGACGACACCACTATTGTGGGGCGTATCACTGATGGGGATGAGTCAGAATACAGAAGAGAGATCGAGCAACTGTCCATATGGTGCCAGCGCAATAACCTGGCCCTCAACACCAGCAAAACCAAGGAACTGATTGTGGACTTTGGAAGGAGTAGGAGGGGGACCCACAGCCCCATTTATATCAACGGGTCGATGGTTGAAAGGGTCAAGAACTTCAAATTCCTGGGCGTGCACATCTCTGAAGATCTTTCCTGGTCCGAGAACACTAACGCAATTATCAAAAAAGCTCATCAGCGCCTCTACTTCCTGAGAAGATTACGGAGAGTCGGATTGTCAAGGAAGACTCTCTAACTTCTAAAGGTGCAGTCGAGAGCATACTGACCGGTTGCATCGTGGCTTGGTTCGGCAATTTGAGCGCCCTGGAGAGGAAAAGACTACAAAAAGTAGTAAACACTGCCCAGTCCATCATCGGCTCTGACCTTCCTTCCATCGAGGGGATTTATCGCAGTCGCTGCCTCAAAAAGGCTGGCAGTATCATCAAAGACCCACACCATCCTGGCCACACACTCATCTCCCTGCTACCTTCAGGTAGAAGGTACAGGAGCCTGAAGACTGCAACAACCAGGTTCAGGAATAGCTACTTCCCCACAGCCATCAGGCTATTAAACCTGGCTCGGACAAAACTCTGATTATTAATAACCACTTTCTGTAATTTGCACTTTACCAGTTTATTTATTCATGTGTGTATATATTTATATCATGGTATATGGACACATTTATCTGTTTTGTAGTAAATGCCTACTATTTTCTGTGTGCTTAAGCAAAGCAAGAATTTCATTGTCCTATACAGGGACACATGACAATAAACTCACTTGAACACTTGAACTTGAACACCAGCATGCGATTGTATGCGTCTAGCACGACCAAACGTGGTGGCTTGAGACGTACGCCTTTGCGGGGCCGGTCCCAATTCCAACCGCGGAGGCATATGGAGTTGTGCAGGGCTGGTCCCAACATCATACTCACCAATCAGCTGGGCAGGAGGCGAGCCGACTGAATTTGGACGTTATCACGCAACGGCACGCCGGGCGGTGACGTCATCGCACACGCCACCACTAGGCATACACCGTCAAGACGCTGCGTATGCCCGTAGAGGCGCTGCGTACGGCCTCAATGCGGTGACGGGCCGACAGGCCGTTATCGTGCGGGATTTTCGGACAGCGCAAGATTTTTGGAGCCCCACGCGATGTCGGGACCAGCCCCGCACAACTCCATACACCTCCGCCGATCGAAGTGGGACCGGCCCCGCAAGGCCGTACGCCTCAAGCGACCACGTTTGGTCGCGCTAGACGCATGCTGGTGGGACAGGCCCTTTATACTTCACGCATTCATATACAGCACTTTGACCTCCGTTTTCACTTCCCCTTCATCAGCCGGATGACCTGAAACATCAACTTAATTTCTCTTCCCACTGAGGCAGCCTCACCCTCTGAATATTTCTGATGGAGGAGCCAAAATTTGTGCACAAACAATTTCAATCCTTAATTCAGCTTTTCCATAATGAATGGAATATGCCTTTATTATGTATTTAAAATCTTAAATGTTATTCCTATTTTCAAGATTTCAAGGGGTTTATTGTCACGCCACTTCCATACACGGTACAATCCTGTGTGAAAATCTTGTGCTGGAGGAATCCGTACAGTAAATATAACATCTATTTCATATCTATCTATACACTTTTAAAACTCTTTTAAAAAGGGAGGGAGAGAGAAAACGGGGAATTACAGACCAGTTAGTCTAACATCGGTAGTGGGGAAACTGCTAGAGTCAGTTATTAAAGATGGGATAGCAGCACATTTGATGAAATCATTGGACAAAGTCAGCATGGATTTATGAAAGGTAAATCATGTCTGACGAATCTTATGGAATTTTTCGAGGATGTAACTAGTAGAGTGGATAAGGGAGAATCAGTGGATGTGTTATATCTGCACTTTCAGAAGGCTTTCGACAAGGTCCCACATAAGAGATTAGTATACAATCTTAAAGCACACGGTATTGGGGGTTCAGTGTTGATGTGGATAGAGAACTGGCTGGCAGACAGGAAGCAAAGAGTAGGAGTTAACGGGTCCTTTTCAGAATGGCAGGCAGTGACTAGTGGGGTACCGCAAGGCTCAGTGCTGGGACCCCAGCTATTTACAATATATATTAATGATTTGGACGAGGGAATTGAATGCAACATCTCCAAGTTTGCGGATGACACGAAGCTGGGGGGCAGTGTTAGCTGTGAGGAGGATGCTAGGAGGCTGCAAGATGACTTGGATAGGCTGGGTGAGTGGGCAAATGCATGGCAGATGCAGTATAATGTGGATAAATGTGAGGTTATCCACATTGGTGGCAAAAACAGGAAAGTAGACTATTACCTGAATGGTGGCCGATTAGGAAAAGGGGAGATGCAACGAGACCTGGGTGTCATGGTACACCAGTCATTGAAAGTAGGCATGCAGGTGCAGCAGGCGGTGAAGAAAGCGAATGGTATGTTAGCATTAATAGCAAAAGGATTTGAGTATAGGAGCAGGGAGGTTCTACTGCAGTTGTACAGGGTCTTGGTGAGACCACATTTGGAGTACTGCGTAGTTTTGGTCTTCTAATCTGAGGAAGGACATTCTTGCTATAGAGGGAGTACAGAGAAGGTTCACCAGACTGATTCCTGGGATGGCAGGACTTTCATATGAAGAAAAACTGGATAGATTTGGCTTGTACTCGCTAGAATTTAGAAGATTGAAGGGGGATCTTATAGAAACTTACAAAATTCTTAAGGGGCTGGACAGGCTAGATGCAGGAAGATTGTTCCCGATGTTGGGGAAGTCCAGAACAAGGGGTCACAGTTTAAGGATAAAGGGGAAATCTTTTAGGACTCAGATGAGAAAAAAAATGTTTACACAGAGAGTGGTGAATCTCTGGAATTCTCTGCCACAGAATGTAGTTGAGGCCAGTTCATTGGCTATATTTAAGAGGGAGTTAGATGTGGCCCTTGTGGCTAAAGGGATCAAGGGGTATGGAGAGAAAGCAGGTACAGGATACTGAGTTGGATGATCAGCCATTATCATATTGAATGGCGGTGCAAGCTCGAAGGGCCGAATGGCCTACTCCTGCACCTATTTTCTATGTTTCTATGTCGGGAGAGATTGGACCGGGGGGGGGATAGGATAGAGTCGAGGTACGTGGAAATTGTTTCCGTGGGACAGGAGCCGGCAGAAACAATGGGTCTGCCAGAGCAGTTTGTGGATTTTGGGGAGAAGGTAAAACCGGGCTCTAAGGTTGGAGGCTGTGGAAGGGAGACAGCCAGAAGTGATGAAATCAGTAATGGTGTTTGAAATTAAGGCCTGGTGCTCATCTGTGGGATCATGGTCCAAGGATAAGTCGGAGGAGGTGTCTTATAGAGAGTTGTCGCCTGGCCTCAGCCCGGTAGTGCCAGACTACCCTGGCACCTGCCTTGTCAACGGATTTGACTATAATGCCAGGGTTGCTGCAGAGCCAGCAGAGCGCTGTACGTTCAGAGGGGGTGAGGTTAGAGTGGAAAAGGTGAGACAGTTGATGTCACGCCAGCAGTTAGAAATAAAGAGGTCTAGAGAGGGTAGAAGGACGTTTTGGGGAGTCCAGGAGGAGGGGGACCGGTGGAATCGGGAGAAGGGGTCATCACAGGTGGTGAGGACCCCTTCCCATAGAAAAAGGCATGGAGGCGGAGGCGACGGCAGAAAAGCTCTACGTCCTCAAAGGCCCGAATGGCCTACTCCTGCACCTATTGTCTATTGTCATGGTGGATCCGGAACACGTTGAGGTGGGGGGCGGGGAACGAAGGTGGGGCCTCTGTTGAGGACAGACCGTTCCGTATCAGAAAGGGGGAGGTCAGAGGGGATGGCGAAGACACAACAAGGATGGGGGTTGGGGTCAGAGAAGGGCCGGGGAGTAGATACAGGCCGAGCCGAGGACTTCTCTATCCATGTCAATACCCTACCTCCAATACCATGTGTTCTAATTTTGGACTAATCTCTTGTGTGGGACCTTGTCAAAGATTTTTTGAAAGTCCATATACACCACATCCACTGGCTCTCCCTTTTCCATTCTACGTGTTACATCCTCAAAAATTTCCGAAGATTAATCAAGCATGATTTCCCCTTCATAAATCCATGCTGACTTTGACCGATCCTGTTACTGCTTTCCAAATGCACTGCTATAACACCTTTAACAATCGACTCAAGAATCTTCTCCACTACCGATGTAAGGCTAACTGGTCTATAATTCCCCGTTTCTCTCTCCCTCCTTACTTAAAAAGTGGAGTTACATTGGCTACCCTCCAGTCCAGGGGAACTGATCCAGAGTCGAGAGAACATTGGAAAATGATCACCAATGCATCCACGATTTCTAAGGCCACCTCCTTGAGTACTCTGGGATGCAGACCATCAGGCCCGGGAGATTTATCTCCCTTCAGTCCCAACAGTGGAAGAACACGGATTGGTAACGTTTTGGGTTGGGACCCTTCTTTCAGTTCTTTCAGCAAGACTGAAAAGTTGAGTATAAAACATGAATTTGAGAACCTCACCTATCATAAACTAATTTATACATATAAACCTTAATTCATGTTTATTTATCACAAACTACTTGGAATCATTTTAATCCAGAATTTCCATATTACATGGTCACCTTTCAGAAAAATAAAATTTAGTGCAATACCCAAAAGGTATTCACCATTTTTAAAAGGGTCACATTTCCCACCAACAAAAGGATTAAATTCAGACCACATCATCATCGACATAGCTACCAATCTTGATATCGATATCCCCTAGGAAACTACTAAACATACTTTATAAAACATGTCTGACCACATTAACAGTTTTGCTTAAAAACTTTTTTTATCATATGCCAGTTATAGGCAGCATTTCCAACTAGCTGTACAAGAATGCAACAACCTTGGAACAAAAATAGTTTATAAATTTAATAAACTTTTTAAACTTTCTACTCATGGTTTTTGGTGTAAGAAAAGTAGGTGTTTCAATTCACTTGTAACAGAAAATACTTGAGATAGTTATAGTGCCCATTACTTAATATTAAACCTAACTCTGTAGAAATTTGGTACATCACATCAGCTGTTGTCTATCCAACTTTGGGGCATGCCGAACCTGCATTATGCACTAAAACTTAAACTATTTAAAAACTTAAAGTGAAGAAGCATTTTTGATCCAAAAAAATTGCTATCAAGAGTCATTTTCATTATAGATCATAGCCAAATTAATAATAATAATACTTCTTCCTATCAAAGTATGTTGGGATCTTGATTTAGAAGCCAATATTCACTTCTGATGACTGGATTGGTTTTGAAAGTATTTAATCTCAAGCACCTGACCTGAATGATCTGACCTGAACGTGATCAATGAAGATAATTTTTGCCAGCTGCTCAGTAACAACAATCCTTAACACATAGTGTGATGTACAGAATGCCTGGAACTGAACAACTTTATTTTAAACTGGTCACTCTCACATGATATTCTACATAAAACGTCATGATAAAGCATAATTGTCACATGAAGTACATATGGGGAATGTTATAATATTGAAAATTAATGTAATATATGTACTTTTTTTGTTCCTGTTTTATAGTCATGCATTTCACTTAGTTTATGTTATATTTCTATTGAGGAGACCTTTTCCGGTAAAGCTTCCAACCTCAAGAAAGTGAGTGAAACAGTAACTATTCTGCTTCTACGTTAGAAGTAAATAGAGATCCAAAAGCAAAATTAGTTTTGAAGTCAACAATCTGAAATGTTTGTCTACACATATGCTGCTTGTACTCTTGAGTATTTACAGCATTATCTTTATTATGTTTAAAGATAAAAATCTGCCTCTCAGATTAACTATTTTTTTCAAATATTCAATATTTTGTTTTATAGTTTGCCTTTTTTGAGTTAAATAGGAAGTGTTTATTTCACTGTTAGAATATATCTATGCTTGGGATTTAAATAAGGAAGATGGGGTTTTTTTCCACCACTAAGAGTTACAGGTTTGCTCTCAATATTAAGTGACATAAGAAAATCCAGAATCCTACCTTAATTGGGGCAGTGGAGAAGTTAACCTTTCTGTGTAACTTTGACTCTTCTTCGGAGAGCCCTGATATTTCCTCAAACTCGTCATCGAGGGTATAGTCAACCTCTTCATCAAAATATTCACAATCACACTTGCTTTTGCTCTCTTCTTGGAAAGACCCCTCAGTATCTTTATCATCAACAAATGCAGCATTCTCAATCCCACATACTTCTGATCCAGAAAACACCTTTCCTCTAATTCTATCTTCCTCTTCAGTGTTCTCTGCATCCTCATCTTCCTCTTCTCCCATGCTCTCATCTGATTTTTGTGCTATATCATCAAATGTCAGCTCTTCATTTTCCTTGCTTTTGGAAATTTCGCATTTCTGTTCTACGTCTTGGTTAATACTGTGAAGTGGTTCCATCTCCCTCTCAATAAAAACATTGTCCAATTCAATTTCACTCTCCGAAGATTCATTCTGAACTTCTACCAATTCTGCCCGAACTACCCCTATCTTGTTTGGAACCTCATTTGGAACATGGCTGTCCAATTCACTGCTGAAAGAACTACTACTTTCAATAATAGTATTATGACAAGTAGATGTCTCGGAGACATAGCAGGAATCTTTATCTGACTTGTCTACATTCTGTTTCTTGAAACTGTACCCTTTCACATCATCTCCTGCAGGGGACGCACTCTTACTAATAAATGAAGTGTCGGATGACTTTTGGTGTCCTCCAGTAATCTGATATTCAGTTGCACAGTTTGTTTTGTTGTCTTTGTTTGTTTCATCGCTGTCGCTATCCGCGAGAAAGCTTTCCAATCGTCGTGAAATTGGCCCAGCGTTCAGAGACGAACGAGGTTGACTTTGTTTTAAATCGCCAGCTGCTTTCTGGTTACTTTGCTCTCTCGAATTGCTGCTGGACAGAGCTGTGGGATTTAAGTCGTTCTTAACTTTCTTTCCTCCACATTCCGAAGACGACGAGTTGCTCCTTTTACCTTCAGAAGAATAACTACTCGTTGAACTTTTACTGTCGCTTTTATGAGAGGTTTTATCAAACACTTTTTCTCCAGTTTGACGCTCAAAAAGTCTTCTCGTTTCTGTGAATTTTTCAGCCATACTAGTTTTATCCAAATCTCCATCTTCACTGTTCTTTTTGTCAGAAATGGGCAGTTTATGACATGTTTGATTGACGCTACTGTAGACAGCTCCACTTTGTTGTTTTGGCGGAGAAAGTGGAAGCAAATCAGTCTTGGTTTCATTCAATTCAGTCGTGTCATCTGTTGTGTTACCCATTTGCATCAACATATTTTTTATTTTATGTACTCGATTTCCGAAATGTCTTCCCCGCAAGTCGTCCCTGTGTTCAGTTTCTCGATTTGTTTTTTGGACACCCATTTTAGAATTATTTTCCTGTTTGCTTCCGTCAAAAGTGCATCTCAAAGCCTGAAAGTCCGCCTTGTAGGCATTCCTATGGGGCGAAGCGCTCCTGAACGTCCTCTCTCCTTTACCTTCAGCTTTCATCATATTAGATCAGTTCGAGCATTAAGCCAAGTCCGACTGGAGGTTACCAACGGCTCCTTCGCGACAGAACAAAACGCGAAGGCCACTTGTTGGCGAGCAGGGCTGAAACCTCGGCGATTACTTGGACGTACCGAAACTCTCTATCTGCAGGATGGAAAACGAGCCGAGAAGAGTTACAACTGGCGAGCGACAACTTTTAGGACGTCAAACTCTCTCGGCGCGGCGCGGACGGGCAGAGGCAGCCTCGACACAGTCACATTCCCAAATTATGTGGCGCCTTGCGGCCTGACCCGACTCTCCCGCCCGAACATGGGCGCGCTCGGCCGCTGGCGGAACGGGACAAGACCCGCTCCAGGTTAATCCGCCCCCGGAGTTTACTTCGCTCAAAACTCTCGTCACCGCTTCAGGGAAAAGAAAAGCCTCGGGTCTTCTATCACCCGCCCACTTTCTCAGAGAAAGAGTGAGGAAAGGGGGGGGGAATAAGATTACCCTCCCTGACTCAAGCCATCGGTACCGGCAGGGAGTCGCTCTGAACTCCCCGTGCGGTTCCTGCTTTTTTCTCCAGGGCCATCGCCATTAGTCAGTCTTCCTCCTCCTCCTCCCAACTCCCGAGGCGGGGGAGGGAGGGATGGAGGGCGCGCGCGCTTCCGCGAGCCGAACCCCACGCTGGGCGCTCGCGACCGAGGCGCCGTTCGGCCCGGCCCAGACGGTTGCTGCTGGCCCCACTCAACGGGCGGCGACGTGTTGAACAATGTTAAAGAAACACACACGGACAGGGCCGGACCGGTTCAACAGGTTCACGCCTGCCCGAGTTTCCTCTTGGATGTAGACACAAAATGCTGGAGTAACTCAGCGGACAGGCAACATCTCTGGAGAGAAGGAATGGGTGACGCTTCGGGTCGAGACCCTTCTTCAGACTATTGGATGATTTGCCCATTTGCCAATATTTAGGTAGGACGTCCTGAGGTGAACCACCGTGAAATACTTTAAAACGAGTATAATACTTACACGGACGAAAAAGATCCGTCTCCGACACTCGCACAACTTTCGATCTTAATACTTTATTTTTTTGACAGATAGGTAGACCGAAATATAATTGTTGCGATTCTATATTTTCAGTTAGAAGAGCCAACACTTACTAACAAGAATGTTTTTTTTTCAATGTTGCTTGTAGTGTGCCATCCATTATTTCCCCTCGTCCAATGATAACACTGAAGCCGTAGGTTTACCGTCGATTCTCGATAGTTTAGGTAGAAAGAGCAGCGACAAAAACAGTATAAATAAACACCGCCCTGAGAGATTTAGTGACAAAGTTAATTTAAAAACAGCAAATTTGAGAAACGTTCAACGCATTTTATTTTGTTAGTTTAAAAAAAATGTAACTTGAGAACTGATGGCAAGCGCCGTGGCACCTTCGTTTTGAAAGGTTATAAAACATGAAGATCCACGGCCATACTAAATTAAGGCTTGCTCATAAATCACGGCTTTAACCTATTAACTAACATAAAGTGTCAGTCATCATGACAGGATTACACTTGAAAACGTGGAATTTAGTCGGTGAGCTTGTGTATATTTTTCTTGAGGGATGGAGGAGCTATTGAATTTTTGTGCCACCTCCCTTGAGTATTGATGACCTAATTATGAAGTGCAGGTTATTTTTAAAAGCAGAACGTGTTGGATACTTTCACGATGTCAGATAGCTTCTGTGCGATGAAAAAGGAGAGTGATCCATTCTTCAGTTTGTAATCGACCTGGATTGACTTAATTGAGTTATGCTGTTAGTGCACTCCAAATCAATAAAACATGCAAAACTATTAGTGAAATTGCAAATTCACTAATATAGCCTGATTATATTGGCATATTATATTACATAAGAAATAAGACCAGGAGTTGGTCATTCATCCTCTCAAGCCTCTTTTGTCGTATCAGGATCATGGGTGATTACCCATCACCATTGATTTGTCCTACACGCAAATCCCACAATTCCTTTAATATATAGGAATTCTCCAACTTATATTTTGAATGCAATCAATGACTGAACCTCCACAACACTCCAGGATAAAGAATACCAAAGGTTTACCAGCTTTTGAGTGGAGAAATTTATCTTCTCAGCTATAAATGGCTTACCCATGTTTTATAACTGCACCACTCCATTAGCCAGGGGGAGCTTCCCTACATCTACCTTGTTGAGCACTCCAAGAATTTTCCACATGTCAATGATAGAAAATTCAAGTGATGATACTTAGTTGCTTAAGCTTAAGCCATTGCCTTGAGAAACTCATAATATCCCTGGCGCTGGGAGCTTCCTTTGTGCAAGGTGTGACTGTGTTTTCACTTTGATGTCCATTCTCGAGTTTTACCAGGTGTCTTTGCAAGATGCTGTAGCAATCTGCTCCTGCTGTATAACACTATGATTATAAAGATTCATGGTCCTAGAAAAGAGACCATTTCTGCGCTTCAAGAGCCATCTCCTCGCAAAGGTAGATATTGACGATTAAATTCACTATTGTTTTGAACACATCACCGCAGCCTACGAGGAAAATAAGTTCTCCTTTAAATTTCTCCCCTCTTACCTTAAACATATGCTCTCTTTCTCCACCTTTGGAAAAAGATTCTCAATACGCCCCCTCATCATTTTATATATCTCAAGAAAATCACCATTTGGCCTTATACATAACAGTGAGAATAAACTCATCTTAATCGATCTCTATAAGAAAAACATCCATTCCACACAACATCCTGGTGAATCTCATCTGCACTCTTTCTAATGCTATCACATCCTTCCTGTAGCGTGGTGACAAGATTACAGCTTTCATCACTTTGCTGATGATTGAGAGTAGATTGGACAGTAATTAGTTGTATTGAAGGGGACATATTTGGATAATTTTCCACATAGATGTTAGATAGATGCTGACTTTGTAACTGTACTGTAACAGCTTGGCTGGTAGCATCAAATTTCAGAACACCACTCTTCAATACTATAGCAAAAATATTGTCTGGTACCATAACCTTTATGGTGCATCCAGTATTCTTAATAATTTGGTATCATGTGGAGTGAATATAATTGGCTGGTGACTGGCATCTTGGCGAGTATCATCGGCAGAGGCTAAAATGGATCCTCTGTTTTGCACCTGGCTGAAATTAGTTGCAAATTTTCAGCTTGTTAGTTATCATTCACATGCTAAGCTCATCATCAGTGAAGATTGGGTTGCCCTGGAAGCCTCCTACTACAATCAACTGTTTAATTGTCATCCACTAGTAAGGGATGGGATATGGTAAGACTGCAAAGTTTTGATCTGATCTAAAGGGCTGGGGGAACTCAGTAGGTCAGGTAGCATCTGTGGAGGAAATGGAATGTGAGGCTTTGGGTTGGGACTCTTCATCAACAGATGTTGTTGTTTGTGAGATTGCTTAGCCGTGTCAATCGCATGCTGTTTTTGTTGTTTAACTTTCAAGTAGTTCTGTATTACAGCTTCTCCAGAGAGGTATCTCATCCTTTTTAGAGTTCTGACAAAAGGTCCCAGACTGAAACATTAACCATTTTCATTTTCCAATGTTGCCTGACGCTGGGAGTTTCCAGCATTTTCTGTTAGCTTTAAGGTATGCCTGATGCTGCTCCTGAGATATCCTGCTGCATTCCTCTTTAAACCAGATTTGATCTCCTGGTTTAATATTAACGGTAGAATGAGGGGTATGCAGGGTAAGAGGTTGTACATTTCTGGTACTGCTGATGGTCCACAGCACCTCTTGATGCACAGAGAATGGAAATTGCACTCAACATTTGCAAGACTAAGATGTTGTATCAATCTGCTTCTGCTGTATGTAACACTGCACTCTGACAATAAAGATGAATTCACAGAATCCTTTACCCAGGGTAGAGGAACCAAGAGCCAAAGGACATAAGTTTAAGTGGAGATGGGAAAGATATAAAAGGAACCTGAGGGAAAATCTTTCACTCAGAGGGTCGTGGATATGTGGGATGAGTTCTTAGAGGAGGTAGTTGCGGTAGGTACAATAACAACATTTGAAAAACACATGGACAGGTACATTATTTCAAATGAAGGAATGAATACCCAAGAATGCATTACTCCCTGAGAACTGCATGATGTGTTAACTTGCATATCACGAGTCCTGATTTTCTCATTCAATTGAAATTGAGCCATGTTGGTGTAAATCGGAATGAAAGAAAATGAATCATAGTACTCAGTATAATGGTAATCGGACAACGGAGATGTGTAAAGAAAGAAAAAAAGGTTAAAAGAGCAAATAATTGGCAAATATAAAATGTGTGTGAGTAATGCATCATACAACAATTTATGTAATTAATGGTATATTTTTCACAAAAATTGCAATATTCCATTTATTTATGCTTCAATAAATAATGCAGGCATTATACCTATAATGATCTACTAATTACAGTACAGGTTTTATGAGACATATGGACCTAAATATTTGACCCCAAGGACCACAGATAGTACAGCTTGCTTCATCTTTGTCTTTCCTCTCTTTGATGAGACTGTTTGAGAGGTTGAGATTGACAGTGAATAAAGGGGAAATGGCAATATAGGTGGAGTTACTTGGTGCTAATGGGGAATTAGAAAGACCACTTCAGGAATCCATAATGCAGGAATCCTCTGCAGGTTCCATGGCAACATTCTTTTTGATTCCTTTTATCCATAAGAATTACTGGAATTATTTTTTTTAACGTAGGGCAGATGGAGGCATATTTCAAGTTGAAAATAAATTACATGCCCTCAACCACAGCAATCAGACACTCCTACCACTTCATTACCCACATACGTTTTGGAAAAAATGACCACCTGACTGTGCGCTTACTCCTTGATTATAAGCAGAAGTGAAAAGTGAGGATTCAGTACAAAAAGGTGAAAAGTGAGGATCCAGTATAGAAAGACCAACATTGGTCTGAGGAAACACATGAGATCCTATGTGACTGCTTGGAGTTAATGCAAGTGAACTGGTCTATATTCTAGCACTCGGTGCCTAACCCAAATGAGTATGCCACTGCCGTCATAGACTTAATCGGTAAGTGTATGGAGGACTGCGTGCCAATGAAGTCACCCTGAATGTTCCCCAACGATAAACCATGGTTGAACTGTGAGATCCACTCTGGTAAAATCCAAGTGTGTGATGTTTAAGTCAGATGATCCTGACCTGTACAGGAAATCTATGTCTGACCTTCATCAGCGACACCAAGAGACAATTCCGGACTAAGCCAGAGTTGCAGACTAACCACATAGATATATGTCAATATCTGTAAGGCGTGTATCCTATTATAAGTTATAAGGTGAAGTTGGGCATTATCACTGCCTATAATGCATTTCTCCCGACAAGCTCAATGCATTCTATATTCACTTTGAACAGAAGGTCAGTGGAACAGCATCTGCCTTGGGTGCATCTGTATCCACAGTCACTGTTGCAAATGTCAGATCGGCCATCCTGAAAGTGAACCCATGGAAAGTGACAGGCTCAGATGGAGGACCCAGCCATGTCCTCAGAACCTGCACAAGCCGACTAGCAGGAGTATTTACTAACATCTTTAACCTCCCTAAACAGTCTGAACACCACTAACATTACAGTGCCAGAGTAACGAAAGGATACATGCCTTAATGATTTCCATCATGAAGTGCTTTGAGTGACTGGTCATAACATACATCAACTCCAACCCCGCAGAGAATCTAGATTGGCTCCAATTTGTCTACAGTCTCAAAAAGCCCATAGTAGATGCCATCTCCCTGGTCTTACACTCATCTCCGGAACATCTGGACAACAAGGACATCTACATCAGATTCCTATTTATTGACTATAGCTCTGCCTTCAACACCACCATCCCAACCAAACTCATCTCCAAACACCTTAATTCAGGTTTCAGCACCCCCCTCAGCAACTGGATCCTTGACTTCCTGACCCATAGACCACACTCAGTAAAGATAGTTAACCAAACATCCTCCACAATAATTCTCAACACTGCTGCTGCAAGGCTGTATTCTCAACCCTTCACTACACTCCATAAACACTCATGACTGTGAATCCAAATTCTGCATTAACTCTATTGATGCATCCACTATTTCTGGATGCAACGGGGAATTACAGACCAGTTAGTCTAACATCGGTAGTGGGGAAACTGCTAGAGTCAGTTTTTAAAGATGGGATAGCAGCACATTTGGAAAGTGGTGAAATCATTGGACAAAGTCAGCATGGATTTACGAAAGGTAAATCATGTCTGACGAATCTTATAGAATTTTTCGAGGATGTAACTAGTAGCGTGGATAGGGGAGAACCAGTGGATGTGGTGTATCTAGACTTCCAGAAGGCTTTCGACAAGGTCCCACATAAAAGATTAGTATACAAACTTAAAGCACACGGCATTGGGGGTTCAGTATTGATGTGGATAGAGAACTGGCTGGCAGACAGGAAGCAAAGAGTAGGAGTAAACGGGTCCTTTTCACAATGGCAGGCAGTGACTAGTGGGGTACCGCAAGGCTCAGTGCTGGGACCCCAGCTATTTACAATATATATTAATGATCTGGATGAGGGAATTGAAGGGATATCTCCAAGTTTGCGGATGACACTAAGCTGGGGGGCAGTGTTAGCTGTGAGGAGGATGCTAGGAGACTGCAAGGTGACTTGGATAGGCTGGGTGAGTGGGCAAATGTTTGGCAGATGCAGTAAAATGTGGATAAATGTGAGGTTATCCATTTTGGTGGCAAAAACAGGAAAGCAGACTATTATCTAAATGGTGGCCGATTAGGAAAAGGGGAGATGCAGCGAGACTTGGGTGTCATGGTACACCAGTCATTGAAAGTAGGCATGCAGGTGCAGCAGGCAGTGAAGAAAGCGAATGGTATGTTAGCTTTCATAGCAAAAGGATTTGAGTATAGGAGCAGGGAGGTTCTACTGCAGTTATACAGGGTCTTGGTGAGACCAACCTGGTATTGCGTACAGTTTTGGTCTCCAAATCTGAGGAAGGACATTATTGCCATAGAGGGAGTGCAGAGAAGGTTCACCAGACTGATTCCTGGGATGTCAGGACTGTCTTATGAAGAACGACTGGATAGACTTGGTTTATACTCTCTAGAATTTAGGAGATTGAGAGGGGATCTTATAGAAACTTACAAAATTCTTAAGGGGTTGGACAGGCTAGATGCAGGAAGATTGTTCCCGATGTTGGGGAAGTCCAGGACAAGGGGTCACAGCTTAAGGATAAGGGGGAAATCCTTTAAAACCGAGATGAGAAGAACTTTTTTCACACAGAGAGTGGTGAATCTCTGGAACTCTCTGCCACAGAGGGTAGTTGAGGCCAGTTCATTGGCTATATTTAAGAGGGAGTTAGATGTGGCCCTTGTGGCTAAGGGAATCAGAGGGTATGGAGAGAAGGCAGGTACGGGATACTGAGTTGGATGATCTGCCATGATCATATTGAATGGCGGTGCAGGCTCGAAGGGCCGAATGGCCTACTCCTGCACCTAATTTCTATGTTTCCCTACTGATATCAGACTCCCAAATAGACATATCATATGCTAAGGATGTATTCCAGATCTCCCAATCTATGTTGTTGCAGTCTTTGCACTTTTTTTGTCTGTACTTTCTCTGTAGCTGTAACAAGCTTTTGTGTACTCTGCTTTCTTTCTCCTTTTTGCACTACATCTTGTACTTAAGTATCATATGATTGTACTCATGTACTCTTAAGATTTGTTTGGGTAGCACATAAAACAAAGTTTTTCACTATATCAAAGTGCAAGTGATAAGATAAACCAACACCGTCAAGAGAGTCTAATTGTCATATACACTGGGCAAGGAACAATTAAATTCATATTAATGCATCATATTAATGCATCAATGCAACAAATAAACATACAATAAAAAGTAATACAACAAATGATCAGTTATGCTAGTTATACCATTACATACAGCTTATAAATAATGTAGTTAATAACTGACAATGATTATACCCTGGAATAAACACTTAAATGTCACTGTTTTTTTCCTCTCTTAATAAATGATTCCGATAAGATTCACAGGAGATCTGATTTAATTCAGCTCTAAAAATGGTTCAAAATGAGGAACGCTGCAAAGTAATAGCAGTTATTCCAGTCATTGGAACCAACTAATGCGTAGATGTCTGATTAAAATGAATAGCGTTAAATGCCATCTTGCTGACCTACTTTCTAAGACCTACCTTTGAAATATGAGTTATTTTTTAGATTGGAATTATCTGTAAGGTTACTCCTAAATATGAGCCTGATCACTCTAGTACGTTCAACAGAAATTAAAATAAATTGAATGAGAAAGCCTGGAGCAATATAAAAAGCTGTTCAACTCTTTGATAAGCTGATAATTTATGGAATGTTTTATGCACCCTCATGAAAGTTTTTTGTATGTCTTGTCTTGAAAACAATATTGTTAGTTCTCTTGAGAAACAGAAGAAACTGGCACATACGCATTTTATGCAAAACTAAATATACAATGAAAAATAATGTTGCCCTGGATTTTGTGAAATGGGACAACTACCTGGTCTAGTTCTCTAGAGACTGATGATAGCACATATTAACCCCAGCCAGCCTTGATCCATTGCAGTTTGCTTACTGTAACCACAGGTCCTGAGCAGGTGCCATCTCCCTGGCCCTAAACTTATCTCCGGAACACCTACACAACAAGGACTCTTATGCTAGACTCCTATTTATCGACTATAGCTCTGCCTTCAACACAAGAATCCCATGCAAAACCATCTCCAAACTCCTGGACCTAGGAATCAATTCTCCCCTCGGTCACAGGATCCTTGACTTTCTGACCCACAGACCTCAATCACTGAGGATTGGTGACAGAACCTCCTCCACAATAATTCTCAATACTGGTGCCCTGCACACATGCTTACTCAGTCTATACTCCCTTTATACTCTATATTCTATGCTCACTATATACTTGTGAATGTACGGCCAAATTAGGATCTAATACCATCTGCATTTGTTGATGACACCACTATGTTGGACTGAATCATGAACATTGAGGAGTCGCAATACAGGAAGGAGTTAGAGAATTTAATGACATGGTGTCATGACAATAATTTCTATGTCAGCAAAATGAAGGAGCTGGTGGAGTACATGCCCCAATCAGCACACCAATGTCTTCACCGCTTGTGGAGACTGAGGAAATTTGATATGTCTCCAGTGACTCTTGCAAACTTCTGCGGATGCACCATAGAAAGCATACTGTTGGGTTGCATCACAACTTGGTTTGGGAACAGAACAGAACAGACCACAAGAAATTGCAGAGAATTGTAGATTTAGCCCAGTCATTACACAGACACGACTTCCCACCATTGACTCCATTTGATAATCATGCAGCCTTGAAAAAACAGTCAACATAATCAAATACGTCCCACCCTGATCATTCCTTCTTTCCTGTGCTCCCGTCTGGCAGAAGGCACAGAAGCTTGAAAGCGCAATCCTCCAGACTCAGGAACAAACTCTGTTATCAGGCTTCTGAACGGTCCTTCCATTGGCTAGGGTACTAAGCATTTACCTCTACCCCATTAAAGACATTATACTTGGTATATGGAACTGATGGGCTACAATCTACCATGGGAGGCTGATTCAAAAGATTAAGATGCACAGGATTAACAGTGACAATAGTATGGATTCAGAACTGGTTTGGGCATTTAAGAGACTTTTGGATAAGGATATGCAGGGAATGGAAGGATATGGATTATGTGCAGGCAGATAAGAGTTCGTCTTGGCACAAACCTTGTGGGCCGTATGGTCTGCTCTTGTGCAGTTCTATGTTCCTGTGCCCTACATTGCTGAGAACTATATTCTATTCTTTTGCTCTATCTATTGTATTTCAGTTTGACTTGGTTGTAATTACATATAGCATATCTGATCTGTTTGGATAGAATGCAGAACACAGCTTTACGCCATACCTTGGTACACGTGACAATAATAAATCTATACCAAAACTGAGTATGAACTTACCAGGTCTGGATCCAAACGGCTTAACTTATTGGCTGAAAATGTCCTAAAGCAAGTGGTGTGATATGGGAGGTTGCAGATTTAGCCTTACCCATAATACTCATATGATAAACTATGGTAGATGCCAAAGTAAATATGTCAATATTTTTCATTTTCTTGTGACATTCAGTAACCAGAAGAAAGGCAGAATTTTTTTTCTTCTATTATTAACACCACACTTCAAAATACATTATTTTACTGCAAACATTAAAGCAAATACGAATATTTAATTAGAGTGATTTAATCTATTATTTTTTTTCTTGCAGTGATTTCTTGCTATTCAAGGGAATTGCGCCCAGGCAGAGTGCAGGATTCGAGAATGGATCCCCAGTCAGTGTTGAGGAAGTCCAGCAAACACCTACTCCTTCATTAGAAAGCACATGGAGTCCAATGCAACCTGGAAGTCAACTTTGGAGTTTGGCTAGTGAGTTTGAAACCTAAGTATTCTTTTTGTGTCCCAAACTTGCCAGCAAAACCCCAATCATTCAGTACCCCCAGAACTTCGACAGTGCTGACAAGCAGATTTTCTGGACTATTGCTGTTATTAATACACAAATACATTTTCTTTCATTTTGTTAATATTACTCAGTAATATAAATTCTTCAGAGCATTTGGTGCATTTATAGGGAGTGGGAAAATGTGTCCCTGTGATCTTAAAGGGAACAAGAAATATAACCAGTGAGTCTTAGCTTGTCAATATGTTCTAGACTAATAACTGAGTCAGGTGCCGGACTATTGGGGTTTCTAAACCATTGGATTATTGATCATTGGAATTTTGCTCTACATGGTAAATATTGACAGTACTGTCTGGAATTACTAGCAAAGTTCAGACCATTTGTCGATGCTGTGTGATTCTAGGTCCCTTAACTGTTAGTCATGGTTCAGTGGAGAATTGTTGCCTGTGTGTTGGAAGGTTATGGGTGCAGATCCAAATTAAGAAATTAAGACTAAAACAGATTATCAGATCACTGTCACAGTGCTGTTTGTGGCATCTTTACTATGTACAAATTGGATGCCATGCTTTTGCATTACGGAACTGACAATGTGCTAACTAAAAGTATCTTGCTAGCTGTGAATAACATTGGGTGATTGTAAAAGGTGCTCTTTTTGTTTCAATCTATGTTATCTGAAGAAACTTCAAACATATAATCAATGTTTAATATAGCAAACAGAATTACCTGCTAACTTTTTTTTATCAAACATTGCTTTGTGCTTTAAATGTGCTCTTTTCTTTAGTGCAGATATTGCTAGGATTATTTTTATTTTTTGGATGATATAAGCATCAGTAATATTTCAGTTGAAAGCTGAAATAAACAAGATCATTATTGTTTAGAAGATTTACAGAAGACACACTCTGTTATGTGACTGCTTCTGATTCCGTTCTGCAGAATTTATCACATGAGCTACCAGACACATAGTTGGTCAAGATGAGAAGAATAAGTTAATGGTAATCTGAGGAGAACCCTTTCCATTCAGATTGTGGTTGGTATATGGAAAGAGCTGCCAGAGGAGGTGGTTGAGGCAGGTATTATAACAGCATTTAGAAAACACTTGGACAAATACATGGGCAGGAAAGTTTTAGAGGGATATGGGTGAAACACAGGAAAATTGAACTAGCTAAGAGGGGTCATCTTGGTCCGAAGGGCCTGTCTCTGTACTGTTTGACTCTATGGCCTGATTATAATTTTGAACAGGTGACAGCTTCACAATTATGATCGCTTATTTTGATTAAACAAAGTTGAATAACCAAATTCTGCAGTTAATATTTAAACAGGGATCACATAATATTTGTAGGAGCCATTTATGCTTAAGTTAGTTATTGTTAGCATTTCTGTATCTTTTTCCTAGCTTGTGGGTGGGATTATATACGTAGAAGGGGGTGTCTACATTTTTAGGAGGCTAGCGTAGACTCAGAGATTGGGAGTTTTAGTTTGCCTCGAGGGATGGTGAGGTCACCAGTTTTTACCACGTTCACGTTCATGTTCACGAGACGCCACATGGAAGAAACTGTTAGTAAGAATAAAAGTTATTAATTATTTCTTTGTTTTGTATTACTTCAATAAAAGACCAATTAATCAAGAAACAACAACTGGAAGATTCGTTTTTGCTATCTGCGAGTGCGTAAACTATATCTCCACCACATCCCAGAGTAGTAATGGCAATTAAAAGTTGGACATTGAAAAGTTAAGAAATTGCTATTACAATATTTTTAATTCCTCTGCAGAGTTCTAGTCAGCAAGCTTTTCTGTGTGCAGTTTGGCATTGATTGTATCCAAACCGGTGAGATAGAATTCATAAATCTTTGCATGATATTTACTTATGTTTGGGTTGGTATGCTTCGTGCCGTATTTCAGGATTGTTTAACCATTATTTTTAGAAATGATTTTTAATAGAAGTTAACCTTAAACAACATTCTATTCATAACACAAATAGTTGGAGGGTCAGTAGACATAGGTTTTACAGCAAACAGTCCATATTGTAGTAGAAGTAGTGTAAATGACCCAGTCGTTTGCACAACATGGTACAACATAGTTTTATTAAAGGTCACTTACAGTCAAGTCAGGTTTATTCGTCACATACACATACGAGATGTGCAGTGAAATGAAAAGTGGCAATGCTTGCGTATTTGTTCAAAAACTACAAAACAGAATGGAACAGAATCACGTATTCACATATTACATATTTGTGGGAGGGAAAAAAAAGAAAAAACAGCAATTTTAAAAAGACATCACACAACAGTAAATTGGTACAGTAAAGTTAATCCCTGGTGAGATAGGAGTTTACAGTCCTAATGGCCTCTGGGAAGAAACTCCTTGTCATCCTCTCCGTTTTCATAGCATGGCAACGGAGGCGTTTGCCTGACCGTAGCAGCTGGAACAGTACACGTCAGCATGTTGTTATAGCTTGTACCCAAAACGCTAATAACGCCTAGAGGGACGTATATATGGTTACACAAAATCTCCATATCTAAGGGGTGGCCTAAAGACCCGTCCCGCGTGCATGCGGTATAGATCCGCATCTCCTCCCTTCACCGGGGAAGTAACCGGGGACGGTGCCGGAGACCCGCAGGGTGGAGGTGGCAAAGCCGGCCAGTGGGGCGCCGAACATTGTGGTGAGGCCGTAGGGGGCACGGTCAGTGGTTGCTCTGCAGCAGCTGAGAATGAGGGAGGAGTCAGTCTGACAATAGCAGGGTACATCAGACACGTGACCTCTGGATACGAAACTGCAGGACGTGGTTCCTTCACAGGAAGGAGATGCGTCTGTAAAGGCCCCCGTCGGCGCTTACCAGGTAGGAGCGCGGTTCCTTGGCAGGGCTGTGAATGTGACCCAAACGGCATACAGGGACGTATATATGGTTGTTGAATGGAGTTGTTTCTGGACAATGGGAGGTGAACGGACCTGTGGCTGCAGCAGCTGCTGGGGCACGGGCAGGGCAGCACGGGTTTGACGAGACATCAGGCGTTGGGCTGGAGACCCCAGTATTGGGTCGCGGGCGATGTTCCTTAAGTTGAGCAAAGTTTTGGAAACACTGACTGGTGAACTGACTGCCGTTATCAGAGAGGAGATGTGCATGGCACCCCCTTTGGCCGCTACAAATTCCTGAGAATGCCCTTCGGCATCAACTCTGCAAGCGAGGTTTTCCAGCGCACAATGGAACAATTATTTGCGGGGTACCCGTGCGCCATCATTGTCGATGACATTCTCATTGCCGGACACGAAATGGCTGAACATGATGCCAATCTAAAAAAAGTACTAGACCGTGCCAAAGACATCCATCTCAAGCTCAACCCTCTAAAATGCCGATTTTGTGTCACAGAAGTCAGCTATGTCAGCCACGTTTTAACCAGTGATGGTCTCAGACCGGACCCATCCAAGACCACTGCCATCAATGAGATGCCAGTTCCCACTGATGTTATGAGTTTACAGAGATTCCTGGGAATGGTCAACTACCTGGGGAAATTCATTCCCAACCTCAGCGATATATCTGCCCCCCTGCGGGAACTGACTCACAAGGACACTGCCTGGTCCTAGTACCCACAGCACCAAAGAGCTTTTGAAATCCTCAAGTTGCAACTGGCCAGTGCTCCAACCCTCACCTACTTTGCTTTAAAGTTGCCAGTGACACTCACAAGTGATGCATCCCACTTCTGACACCATGTAAATGACCCAGTCATTCGCACCACATGGTACAACTTGGTTTTATTAAAGATCACTTATAGTACACTTCAGCATGTTGTTACAGCTTGTGTAGCGACTATTCGACTGACAACATGAGCTGAGTTCTGATAATATAAACCGTATAGTAGGCGGAGCTTCAACTAATAAGCACTACAATTGGTTAGTGTGGAGTAACCAATCTACAAGTAGTAAAGAGGAGTGGAAAAAAGTTGCAACAACCTTGTTGGACAAGAGCAAGGCAATTTCCCTTGAAAAGTGCAGAGCATGGAGGGTGGTTACATATAATTTATGTACATTAAATCAATCACAGACACCTATAGTACTATGGGCATGAAGCTTAATTGATGGAATTACCCATCGTTTCACTCCAACTGGCTACAGCATTGTCAAAACATATATGCAGTCTGCTTCAAATGCTATCCTGTTTGAAAAAGAACTCTGAAAATGATGGATAGTTAAGTTTGTCATGATTACATCTTCTCAGAAACTAAATAGGCCTTTCATTAGTGTAACACAGCATTTGTAAATCATCTTGCAATCATTAAACTGAAAAGTCTTTGACTACTTTTTATAGTTGTGCAGCCTGACAGAAATAGGACAGAAGAACAGGGGCACAGAGGGTTCGAATTTAAATACATCATGCAGCCAGCTAATTTGTTAAAGTCAAAGTTCCAAAGCATTGAAGCTTAGCAGGAGGCAGCAATAAAGATTGGTGCAGTGAATTGTTAGAAATTAATTTGTTTAATTTGGGCAAGAAAATCCACTGATTTTAAAAACTACAATGTGCTCAGTACTTTGTGTTATTATACAAAATAAGACTGAAGCCTATGAAATAATTGACTATTGCTGCCTATTTTCACTCATCACAAAATGAAGCAGCTTAAGAATTGATGTCAAGCTTGTCTCACCATCTGCTTCCGGAGAGAGTCTGAAGAAGGGTTTCGGCCCGAAACGTCGCCTATTTCCTTCGCTCCATAGATGCTGCTGCACCCGCTGAGTTTCCCCAGCAATTTTGTGTACCCTCACCATCTGCTTGTTTGGTGCAGACATTCAGTCCCAGTCAGGGTAAGATATCATGATAACACTCCAGCCTTTTTATAATTCCAGCAGATATTGAGCAATGTGAGTCACAGCTCTGAAAAATAGAGGAGGTGGAGAGGCTTTTCAGAAGAGAGAAAAGCCGGAAATCTCCAGGACCGGACAATGTTTCCCCCTCTACTCTCAAGCTCTGTGCCGAACAACTGGTATCGGTTCACACAGCCATTTTCAACCAGTCCCTACAAACCTGTATTGTCCCTGCCTGCTTCAAAGTCTCCACAATTGTACCTGTACCCAAAAAGGCAAGAATTACTGGTCTTAATGACTACAGGCCTGTCGCACTGACATCTGTAGTCATGAAGACCCTTGAAAGGCTTGTGCAGGCCAAGCTGAAAAATATCACAGTTTGCATATCGGGCCAATAGATCTGTGGACGAATCGGTCAACCTGGGCCTGCACTTCATCCTCCAGCACCTAGACCGCCAGGGGACCTATGCGAGGATTTTTTGTTGTTGATTTTAGCTCTGCATTCAACACCATTGTGCCAGAGCTACTACAGTCCAAACTTTCTGAGTTGACTATGCTTGAACCCCTCTGCCGGTGGATCACCAGCTTCCTCACAGACAAGAAGCAGCATGTGAGGCTGGGAAAGCACATCTCTGATCCGCAAACCCTCAGCAGAGGAGCACCGCAAGGCTGCGTACTCTCCCCTCTCCTCTACTCTCTCTACACCAATGACTGCACCGCCATTGGCTCCTCTGTCAAGCTTCTCAAGTTTGCGAACGACACAACCCTGATTGGTCTGATCCAGGATGGGAAGGAATCTGCCTACAGACAGGAAGTGACACAGCTGGCGTCCTGGTGCCATCGCAACAACCTGGAGCTCAATGCTCTTAAGACAGTGGAATTGATTGTAGACTTTAGGAGAGCTCCCCCTCCCCTCACCGCACTCACCATCAACAATCCCACAGTCACATCTGTGGAGTCTTTTAAGTTCCTGGGAACCATCATCTCCAAGGACCTTAAGTGGGGGGCAACCATCGACCCCCACAGTCAAAAAGGCACAACAGAGGATGTACTTCCTGCGGCAGCTGAGGAAGCACAATCTGCCACAGGCAATGATGGTCCAATTCTATACGGCCATCGTAGAGTCTGTCCTCACCTTCTCCATCATGGTCTGGTTTGGCTCAGCCACCAAGCACGACACCTGGAGGCTGCAGCGAATCGTCCGATCAGCTGAGAAGGCTATTGGCTGCAACCTTCCCTCCATTGACGAACTGTACACTGCAAGGGCCAGGAAGCGAGTGGGTAAGATCATCTCTGATCCCTCTCACCCTAGCCACAAGCTCCTTGAATCACTTCCCTCTGGAAGGCGACTCCGGACTGTCAAAGCTGCCACAGCCAGACATAAAAACAGCTTTTTTCCACGAGTAGTAGCTCTACTCAATAACCAAAAATCTGTAGCCTCCTTTTGCTCTGGTATTTTATTTAATTCACATGTTTAATCAATAATGTTTTATTATTAATGTTGAATGTTTTATGTATCATTCTTAACTGTCACTGTATGTCATGTTGTCACTTACGGGCAGAGCACCAAGGCAAATTCCTTGTTTGTGAATACTTGGCCAATAAACGTATTCAATTCAATTGTATGTATATGTATGTATATATATGTATGTGGATATATATATATGTGTGTGTGTACTTGAGGGTGTGTGTATATATACGAACTTATTTTTTCTCTTGTTTATCATATTGTTTACATTGTACTATGTTTATATATTCTGTTGTGCTGCAGCAAGTAAGAATTTCATTGTTCTATCCGGGACATGACAATAAAACACTATTGACTCTTTCTTGACATTGCAAGAACACATGTGGTATGACAAGTGCTAATGAACCCATATAGGTAATAACAACAGACCCAAATTTTATGTTGAAATTATGTAATTGCACCAGGATTTGCAACTGTGAAATTGTAAATATTTAAATTTTAAAATAATCTTAATTTGCCATGTGGATCTAATTTATAGACAACATATACTTGATAAAATATGTACTGAAAGAGTTTAGTTCTTTTGATGGGGCATCCAGTTGAGGTTATTTTTCAAAGAGAATAATGGAACTGATTATGATGTAATGATCTGGGCCTGTAGTCACTGGGATCAATTACATTGGTGTTTAAGTAGGAGGACTTGGTCAGGCATGAGAAATGCAAATACTGTAACAGAATTAGTAGGATTAGCATGCTGAACCAAGAACAGTATAAAAAATATTGCAGGAAGTAACTGTTACACTTACAGAAAGAGAACACCATGCAACAACTTTTAACATTGATTGTGCTGCTTTGTGCTAGGTGCCATTTATTCATTGGCAATTTTTTGCTGGTGAATAACTTATTTTTATAACATTTTATAAGACAATTTTATTTAGACTTCATTAGTGTTCATTTTTTCAAAAATGATATGCATTCAAACATCAGTACTTGATAAGGTGAGTAGAAACAAATAATTTCTTAGGACAGATGGATGAAACAACAGATTTGCATTAAGGGCTTACAGGCAAATGCATTTAAATAAAAACCTATGAACACATGCTGTCTAGCAATGTTAGTAGATGTTATCCAGTCTTCTGACACAATATCAGGCACTTGGAACTGTCTTCCTCATTATAGTATACTAGACGACCCATGCCGTTGAGATGCCAGAGATCCTCTTTGTGCCGTCAGTCAAAATGACGATCTGAAAATGGCGGCGGGCCCAGCAACCTTCCCCCAACTGCCACATACGGATAGCGGGCCCCGCAACCCTCCTCCAACTGCGCAGGCACGGCAGACGGGCCCAGCAAGTGGGAGCGCAGAGCCGTTCATGGTATAAAGTAAATTAAAGTTTATAAAGGGAAATACTTTGTAAAATTGAACAAAAGTTGTTACTGCACACCGCAGGCGAATGGGAGTAAGGCACCCCTAAAATTGTTGGGCTATCGTGTACCAATTTGGCTGTATTTCAGTAACATACGTACAGGTCCCGACCACGGGGGAAAATGGAGGAGGACTGGCCAAATTTTGTGCCTTCCACCACAGTGCTGTGGTGGATGTTTGTGTTAAATTTTTATTGTGGTTTTGTGTGTTCTTTTTCATTGTACCGCTGCTGGCAAATTCATAACCCGTTCCCCCAATGCAATATTCCATCACCCACCCATAGCCCCCAATTGCGCAGGGGCTGTTCATTTCCCCTTATTCATCCACCCTCATTTTAAACTTTAAAAAAATGCTTGCTAGGGCTGGTGGGACTCAGTGCCCTGGGATAGCAACATTGTAGCGAGCTGGGCTACAATCCCATTGTGATGTTATAGCTGTAAGTGCCAGTGCAGAGGGAAGAAATCTTTCTCAAATTGGGGTTTTGTAAAGATAAAAGTAGGAATAACCTGTAAAATATAACATCATTCTGAACGAAATTTGAGACACCACACCACAGGACAATTGTGAGTAAGGTGGTGCAAAATTGTAGCCATATCGTGTACCATTTTGGCGATCAAATGGGCACGCAAGCAGACACGCACACACGCATTGAAACAAACAAGATGAGAGTTTTAGTAATATACTAGACCAAGTGCAGACCCGTTGGGTCTGTTTTCCCAACGCGCGTTTGTTGGGGGGCTGCGGCATTACACTCACACTAACCACCCCCCAAACACACAGGTGGGGGGAGAGGGAGACGGGGTGGGGAGAGGGGAGGGTGAGAAGAGGGGAGGGAGGGGAGAGGAGGAGGAGGAAACTGGAGAGGTTTGGAAGGGAAAGTATAGTGGGGTAGGGGTACTACCTTCTGTGACAGAGAATTCCAGAGATTCACCACTCTCTGTGTGAAAAATGTTTTTCTCATCTCGGTCCTAAAAGATTTTCCCCTTTATCCTTAAACTGTAACCCCTTGTTCTGGACTTCCACAACATCTGGAAAAATCTTCCTGCATCTAGCCTGTCCAACCCCTTAAGAATGTTGTAAGTTTCTATAAGATCCCCCCTCAATCTTCTAAAATCTAGCGAGTACAAACCGAGTCTATCCAGTCTTTCTTCATATGAAAGTCCTGAAATCCCAGTAATCAGTCTGGTGAACCTTCCCTGTACTCCCTCTATGGCAAGAATGTCTTTGAGCATTGGGCATTGTGACATCACACAATGGAACGTTCACCAGGTGCTGGTGCTCCTGCAAAGGCATATGTAAATGAATCCATTTAGATTGAACATATGTGAACATTGGGCATTGTGACATCACACAATGGAACGTTCACCAGGGGCTGGGGCTCCTGCAAAGGCATATGTAAATGAATCCATTCCGATTGGACATCTGTGAGCATTGGGCATTGTGACATCACACGATGGAACGTTCACCAGGGGCTGGGGCTGCTTCTATGGGAATCAAAGGAAGAAAGGCAGGCAGCCGGATGGACACCGGACGGACGCCGGACGGCGGCAGGCACAGAGTTTTATATAATAACTAGACCAAGTGCAGACCCATTGGGTCTGTTTCCCCAACGGCGTTTGCGGGGGGGGGGGGGGGGGGGGGGGGCTGCGGCATCACACTCACACTAACAACCCCTCAAACACACAGGTGGGGGGAGGGGGGGCGAGGTAGACTGGGTGGAGAGAGGTGAGGGTGAGAAGAGGGGACGGAGGGGAGAGGAGGAGGAGGAAACGGGAGAGATTTGGGAGGGAAAGGAGAGTGGGGTAGGGGGTGAGTGAGGGGGTGGGGAGAGAGGTGGGGGGGGGGAGTGGGGAGGGAGGGGATTGAGGGGGAGAGGGGTGGGGGAGAGGGGGGAAAGAGTGGGGAGTGGAGGGGGAGGGGGAGAGAGAAGTGGAAGAGTGGGGAGTAGTGAGGGGTAGGGGGAGTGATGGAAGAGGGGTAGGGGGAAGGGGGCGGGGGGAGGGAGGAGGAGAGTGAGGGGTGGGGGAGGGGGGGAGAAAAGATCTCGGCGATTCTGCATCTGGTTTCGGAGTAGCAAGGAATCAAAGGAAGAAAGGCAGCCGGCAGCCACACAGTTTTAAAGATAGACTAGACCAAGTGCAGACCCGTTGGGTCTGTTTCCCCAACGGCGTTTTTTGGGGGGGAGGGGGGGGGCTGCGGCATCACACTCACATTAACCACCCCCCAAACACACAGGTGGGGGGAGGGGGGGTGAGAAGAGGGGAGGGAGGGGAGAGGAGGAGGAGGAAATGGGAGGGAATGGAGAGCGGGGTAGGGGGTGAGAGAGGGGGATGGGGAGAGAGATGTGGGGGAGGGGGGGATGGGGAGGGACGGGGGGAGAGGGGTGGGTGGAGAGAGGGGAAAGAGTGGGGAGGGAGAGTGGAGGGGGAAGGGGGGAGAGAAGTGGAAGAGTGGGGAGGGAGGGGGAGAGGGGTAGGGGGAGTGATGGAAGAAGGACAGAGGGGTAGGGGAAGGGGGCGGGGGAAGAGAGGTAAGGGGGTTGGATAGAGAGGGAAGGGGGTGGGGGAGAGAGGGATGGCGTGGGAGGAGGAGGGGAGAAGGGTTAACGGGGAGGAGAGAGGGGCGGGGGAGAGATGTGTGGGGGTAGGGGAGAGAGGAGGAAGAGTGTGGAGGGGGAAGGGGGTGGGGAGAGAGGGAAGGGGTGGGAGAGAGAGGGAATGGGGTGGGGGAAGAAAGGGATGGGGTTGGGAGGAGGAGAGGGAGAGCAGAGGGGTGGGGGAGGGGGAGGAGAGAGGGATGGGGGAGGGGGAGAGAGGTGGGGGAGGGGAGGAGGGAGATGGGGTAGAGGGGTGGGGGAGAGGGAAGGTGAGTGGGAGAGAGCGGGATGGGAGAGGGAGGAGACGGAGAGGGGTGAAGAGAGGGAGAGGGGGAGGAGAGAGGGATGGGGAGGGGAGAGATGTGGGGGGAGGGATGGGGACTGGAGAGGAGGAGGGAGGGGTGGGGGAGGTAGGGGGAAGAGTGTGGAGGGAGGGGAGAGGGGGGAAATAGTGGGGAGGGATAGTGGGAGGGGGGAGAGGTGGAAGAGTGGGGAGGGTCAGAGGGGTAGGGGGAAGGGGTGGGGGAGAGAGGGGAGGGAGGGTGAGAGAGGGGTGGGGGATGGAAAGGGGTGGGGTGAGGGAGAGAAGTGGAAGAGTGTGGAGGGAGGCGTAGGGGGAGTGGTGGAAGAGGGACAGAGGGGTAGGAGGAAGGGGGCGGGGTAGAGAGGGAAGGGGGTGGGGTAGAGAGGGAAGGGTGGTGCGGGGAGAGAGGGATGGGTGGGAGAGGGAGAGGGGTGGTTTGAGAGAAACATAGAAATTAAGTGCAGGAGTAGGCCATTCGGCCCTTTGAGCCTGCACCACCATTCAATATGATCATGGCTGATCATCCAACTCAGTATCCTGTACCTGCCTTCTCTCCATACCCCCTGATCCCTTTAGCCACAAGGGCCACATCTAACTCCCTCTTAAATATAGCCAATGAACTGGCATCAACATACCTTCTGTGGCAGAGAATTACAGAGATTCACCACTCTCTGTGAGAAAAATGTTTTTCTCATCTCGGTCCTAAAGGATTTCCCCCTTATCCTTAAAATGTGACCCCTTGTTCTGGACTTCCCCAACATCTGGAACAATCTTCCTGCATTTAGCCTGTCCAACCCCTTAAGAATTTTGTAAGTTTCTATAAGATCCTCCCTCAATCTTCTAAAATCTAGCGAGTACAAGCCGAGTCTATCCAGTCTTTCTTCATATGAAAGTCCTGAAATCCCAGGAATCAGTCTGGTGAACCTTCTCTTTTGCTGTCCTTTGAGAGTAGGCTTTTTTTCCTCAAAGACATTTTCATTGAACTCAGATGTATGCAAACCTGAAACTTTTTATGGTCATATTGTACAGCATATAAACAGGCCCCTAGGCCCATGACATCTCTGCTGACCATCATGCCTATCTATACTAATCTCACTTGTCTGCACTAATTCCATATTCTATGACTTGATCATTCAAATACTTCTCCAGATGCCCTTAAATTTGTTGCTGTTCCTGCTTCCAACATCTCCACCCACAACTCAATCGAGATACCAACTACTCTTTGTGTGAAAAATGTACCCCTCAAATCCCATTTAAACCCCTGTTTTCCTCTCACCTCTAACACCTATGCCCGCCAGTTTTCGGCACACAGTTTTAGGCAATCAGTGACAATAAGCACAAAGCATCTGCCACCATAATCCCCAATACTGGGATGCATTCTCAGCTCCTGTACAGCCAAATTCTGCTCGAATAGGTTACAAATGACATCACAGTGGCAGGATGGGTCTCAAACAATGACAAGATAGAGTTCAGGAAGGAGAGAGTAAAATGGTGTCAAGATAACAACCTCTCCCTCAATTGTCAACAAGACAAAGGAGCTAGTTATTGATCAGGAAGTGAGGTGGAATAGATGCTCCAATTTGCATCAATGGTGCCAAAGTGGGAATGGTTGAGAGTTTCAAGGTACTAGGCATAAATATCTCCATTAATTTGTCCTGGACCAACCATATTGAACCTATGGCAAAAAAGCACACCAACGCCTCTACATCCTCAGAAGACAAAGGTTGTTCTCCAATGACTTTTACCAACTCTTACAAACATCTACAGATGCACTGTGAAAAACATAATATCAGATGCATCGCAGGACGGTTTGGGAATAGTTCTGCCCAAGATTGCAAGAACTTGCAGAGAGTTGTGGATGTAGCTGACTCTATTACACAGACCTGACTATCCACCATGAACATTACTCTTCATGCTTCCTTGGAAAAGCAGCGAACATAATCAAGGAACTTTTTCATCTCGGTCACCCCTCTTCTCCCCTCTCCTGTGGGCAGAAGATACAAAACTTAAAACCAGAAACAGCTTTTTCCCCACTGTTATTAGACAACTGAAATGACCTCCTGTTAGCTTCCATCTTGTCCTGATCTTCATTGCAGATCCTGGACCATTTCTCTGTAATTGTAAAGCTATAATGTTGTAACACTATATTCTGCACTATGGAATGTTTTTATTTTTGCACTACCTGTTGTAGTTGTGTATGATTTGATTGTACTCATGTATAATTTGAACTTCTTCTTCTTATCGAGTCCACACACAAGATTAGAAGTTGTTCAGCCAGAGCTGAACACACTTCTCGGCATCTGCACAATGGTGTCTGTCTTGCGCTTCTTGTGCTTCTTGTGCGTGGTGGTGGAAAGATTGGTTGAAACAGGGCCGCGACGTGAACGCTCTTTCCTTGGCCCCTATAATTTGATTAGATAGCATGTAAATAGAAGCTTTTTACTGTAACTCGGTACACGCAACAATAATTAACCAATACAATACCAATATCTTAGGAAACTTTAGCCCCAGGAAAAACATACCCAGCCAATCTAACTTCTCCTTCTAACTCAAGCCCTTGAATGCAGCCAGCACCCTTGCAAATCTTTTCTGCACTCTATCTAACTAAATCATACTCAACACTCCAAGTCAGCATAACCACTGTTTTGAGCAGCTTTTTTAACACAAGGAACTGCAGATACTGGTTTACAAATAAAGGTATAAAGTGCTGAAGTAACTCAGTGGGACAGGCAGCATCTCTGGAGAACATGTATAGGTGACATTTCGGGGTAGGCCCTTTCAGACCTCCTCCTTACGACAATCAGTCTGAAGAAGGATCACAGCATGAAACTTTGCCTATCCATGTCCTTCAGAGATGCTGCCTGATCCTCTAAGAAGTCACTCCAGCATTTTGTGTCTTTTTCTGAACAGCTTTAACATGATATCCCATCTCTTATACTCAATGCCTAGGCTGATAAAGGCAAGCAAGTCACATGTCTTCCTCACCAACCCGTCTACCTGTGTTGCCACTTTCAGGGAACTATGCAGTTGTACTTTCAGGTCTCTCTGTTCAACAGCACTTCATATTACCTAGCCATACACTGCATATGTCCTCCCCTGGTTTAACTTCCCATAGTGCACCACTTTACATCTGAGTTCAATTCCATCTGCTATTCCCTTGCCCACCTCCTAGTTGATCTAGATCCTGTTGTAACCTTCACCAGCTTTCTTCACTGTCCACTACACGATTGATGTTGGTATCATCTGCAAACTCACAAATCACACCACCTACATTCCCATCCACATCATCAGTATATATGGCAAACACACAGCATTAATCCATGCAGCACACCTTGGGTCACAGGCCTTCAATCTGAAAATCAATCCTCCACTATCACCCTCTGCTTCTTACCAGCAAACCAATTCTGTATCCAATTAGCTAGCTCACCCTGGATCCCATATGCTCTAATTTCCAGGATCAGTCTATCAAGCAGAAAATTGTTAAAAATCTTATTAAAGTGAGATCGACCGACTGACCAAATGGTGCCAACACAACAACCTGGCTCTCAACATCAGTAAGACCAAGGAACTGATTGTGGACTTTGGTAGGGGAAGGATGAGGACCCACAATCCTGTTTATATCAACGGGACGATGATGGAAAGGGTCAATAACTTCAAATTCCTAGGCGTACATAGGAAGATCTTTCGTGGACCCAGCACACCGATGCAATTGTAAAGAACTACTGCGACTCTACTGCCTGAGAAGATTACGGAGATTCGGCATGTCGAAGAGGTTTCTCCTAAACTTCTACAGGTGCACGGAAGAGAGCATTCTGACTGGTTGCATCGTGGCCTGGTTTGGCAACTTGAACGTCCAGGAGCGAAAAAGACTACAAAAAGTTGTGACCACTGCCCAGTCCATCACCGGCTTTGACCTCCACACCGTCGAAAGGATCTATCATAGTCGCTGCCTCAAAAAGGCGGCCAAAATTATCAAGGACACACACCATCCTGGCCACACACTCATCTGACCATTGCCATCAGGAAGAAGGTACAGGAGCCTGAAAACTGTAACGTCCAGATTCAGGAGTAGCTTCTTCCCCACAGCCATCAGGTTATTAAACACAACATCGAATAAGCTATGAGCTCTGAACTGCAAAAGACTATATTATTATTTGTTATTTGCACTATATTTGTTATTTATTGAACTTTTTCTTTTTTTTTCCCGTTATGTACAATGTTTACATATTCACATATTCTGTTGTGCTGCAGCAAGTAAGAATTTCATTGTCCCGTCCAGGACATATGACAATAAAACACTCTTGACTCTTAAAGTCCATGTAAACAATCTTTGTCTATTTGTCCTTGTCAATCCCCATGGTCTCAACTCTTCAAACAAAAATCAATCATATTCCTAGGCTGGCTCGAAGGGCCGAATGGCCTGCTCCTGCACCTATTGTCTTTTGTCTATAATGGGCTTGTTTGATCCCATCAAGAAGGGTCTCGACCCAAAACGTCACCCATTCCTTCTTTCCAGAGATGCTGCCTGTCCTGCTGAGTTACTCCAGCTTTTTGTGTCTATCTTCAGTTTAAACCAGCATCTGCAGTTCCTTCTTACATCTGATACTGCTTCCTTTCTCCTGACCAAATCCTCAATATCTCTTGTCAACCATGGTTCCCTATTATTGTCAGCCTTGAGTTTGGATAAGAGGCAAAGTCTACAGAAGAGGACACCAAGAAAAATAACATATGGTAAATCTGCAAGTAATGGAAAAAACCCCCCAATAGGAACAGTACAAAATCAAGAGAAGTTTGGAATATAAAATCCTGTGATTTATCAACCACTCTGCAATTAATTATAGTCCATTGAAAACATCACGTATGCCATATATTGAGTAGCTCATATGTGTTGTGACAAACACTTACCCACGCACATGAAGCGTATTAGTTGATAGTCACAAAACTATTTCCAAAATAACTCAACTAAATGTATGCACATGGATAGACACTTTGTATGCACAAGGAATTGGCTTTAATACATAACAGAACAGGAAACAATGTCAAACATGTTGAGTATACAGCATCATACCACTGAACAATCGTAAGACAGAATTCCTTCACTGGATTTGTTAATATTTCGAGTAGTTAGAGTACGTAAAGGAAAGTTTCACAAAGGATTTTGCTTGGTAATATTGGAACATCTTAAAATTTTCAACCATTATTTAATCAATCAGGTAATTTCACGCTGTATATGCATGTGTGTGTGTGTAGGGAGGGGGAGGGGACAATAAAAAGGGAGAGAGAGATCCCTCTTTTTATTTTCCTTGTGTGGTCCTTTTAATAATTATCTAGCATCCAAGTACAAAATAGGGTTGCTGCATTCAGTGGTGGATCAATGGGGCCAAATCTTCCCTTTTAACCATAACCGTTTTAGTGCCAAAAAAGGCACAGCACACCTCCACTGTCTAGCATGATGTGGACTTGCCTGTGCTTATGGGCTTGGTTATTTTACTTTGTGCATGTGTGTCCATCCCAAATCAGGGCCACATTTTCTGCTAGTTCTTTGGGACTGAGAGAATTATAGTACTGGTGATGATCATCTGCATCAATCAAGGTGCCATGCTTGCAAGGAAGTGGGGAATATTCAGAGGAATTGCCTCAAATCTCCGCCTCCGGTGCCACTAACTCGCCTCCCCCCCCCGGGAAGCCAGCCCATTTTCCCTCAGAACCTGGCTCCAGAGGGAATCCCTGAGTCTGGTGCATCAGAGTTCACTCTGGGCCCAACTGGGGGAGGGATAGACGCTCCCACTGTCGATGGTCTTGACTCCCCGGGTACATCAAGGGAAGGCCCCTCTGCCACTGGCCCCAGGGTTGGGACTGAGGTGGAGGAGAGACCAGCGGGTGGGGCAGAGGCAACCACCGCACAGGGTGGAGCGGGTGTCTTGAGGACTAAGGGTGTGTCCGGGGGTGGGGATGGTGACTCCATCTGCAGTGAGCGGGTGGAAGGGGACTCCTTCGACAATGAGTCAATGGATGTTCTCGCTCCCCCCGACACTACGGGACTAGGCGCTGTCCATGGGCCTAGTCCCTTGGTGGACTTTGGAAGAGGAACGATGGGGGCACAGATGTCTTGAAGATCATCTGAGCACTTTCCAGCTATTGAAAACATGAAGTGAATGGGCAATGTATGAACAAAATGCTCTCGCATCTGATTATATTAGTTAAAGGATGGCAATATCTGCAATTTTCTCTCCAAGTACCATCTGAATTGAAAAAATATATCATCCTTCATCCTTGTTGATTCAAGCTTCTTGGCAATACACAATATAAAGAAGTAACCCCATAAAAACTGGAGCAAATCAGGAAGATGCCTAAATATATATTTTTTCAAAGGAAATTGGAACGCTGGTCTTGGCCCTGACTCCAGTGTCTTGTGTATAACTAATTATTAAGTTTGGGCACTAAGGTTTTGCTTCCAGTCCTGTGCCAAAATTGCTCCACCACAGCCTTGGAGAAATAAAAGTGTTTTACTTCGGATTAACATCTTCTAGTCAAGTTCTTAATGTTGAAATAACACAGTTTAATTAATGAGGTGAATATTAAAAAATTACATAATTTCTAATTATGAATAAGACCTTTTTGTGAATATTGTTTAAATATATTGTTCATATTGTTATATATTGACTTTGAATTTAAATCTAGAGCAGAGATTGGTTTTGTTTGCATTAAAAGAAGAATTATATTAGTTTATAAATGTGAGAACATAAAAGGTGCTGTTACAAAAATAATGCTAAGCCCCTGTAATTACTAAAGATGTATTGGTATATTCAAATTACCCAAGGATGTGACTTTGCTAAATTTACCTTTTTACCTTTTCCACATAAATGTGACCTATATTGTATAGAGCATTGGGAATTTTATTCCGAAGTAGACCTTTCTCACTGTAATAAATCACACAAATGTGCTGCTGTCGTGTCTTGCTTTTGCTGCAGCTCTCCAGCTGAAGACAGTAGGGATATACTGCACAGTAACCTATTTCCATTTTCCATTGGGTTTTACCACTTAAAACAAACTGAGCATTTGATAGATACTTTTCTAAAGTGTATTCTCTTGTTTTAGATTTGACTTTTTTTTTCAGAATTTGAATCTATATGTACAGTCCTACAACAGAACATTTGTAGATTGTAATGCTTCATCTGCTGAAATTTATATTGTGATTTAGGAGCTTAGGCAGAATGCAATTAATATTACCACACTAAATATTTGAAAATGTTAAAGTATAAATATGTTTTCACCCGTGAGTGAATATATTAAATAGTTCATCAAGTCTATTGCTTGCATGGGATAAAGAGTCAAGACCTTAATGAAACTTTAATATGAAATTAAGTTTTAGTGAATAGATATATTGCACTATTAAATTCAGAATATTTAGCATCTGACCGATTCCAGTACTTCCACAATGTGAAATGCTTAAAACAGAAATAGTGTTTTAAAATTCCAATTACCTTTATTAATGAAATATAGGCTACTGAAACAAGTTGATATGTGCATCATTAGAAAATGTTAACTTGGTGGAACTGAATAGTGGTTGCTTTGGTGAACTAATTCTAGTTCCATCACAGCAGCTGGGAAATTAAAATTGATTAATTAAATAAATCATAAATAGAAAGCTAGTATCGATGATCTTGATGCTGAAACCACAGTTTGTCTTTGAAGCCATCTGTTTCACTCAAGTCCTTCAGGGAAAAATCTGCTATCGCTGCTGGTCTGGCTTTTAAATTATTATAGATACTTCGTATTGTTAACCATTAATTTGCCTTGAAATGGTCAAGTGAACGAAGCAAGTGATGGAGAATGACTGTTAGCATTGCCAGCAGTATCCACATCTTGTGAATGTGATAAAACTAAATGTGATATCATTCAACTACTATAACTGCAGCAACTTCTCTTGCTAATCAATATCTTTCCTTTATTCTTATTCTATCATTTCAACTTTGGGTATTCACAAAGAGAGTGAGGACCTGTCTTGTATAAGAATATAGAAAGGATCCTTAACATAATATTCATTGTTCATAAATATAACAGACCCACTGAAAAGTAACTTCTACTGCAAATGATATAACTTTTATTGAATAAATAAATTGAACGTGACACAGGCTTCAGTACTATTTATTATACATATGGTCACTTAATATAGAAAACAACCTGAAGACACATCACAGAATTTTAATATTAACACTGTCAAACGGATTGGTGGGGTGGGGATTTGCTAATTATATTTTCGTCACAAAATTCTAATGAATAAGAAATTTTTTGTTCAATGTATTTATTTTGAGGAAAAGCTTCAATTTTGTCTTTTTAGAGTGATAATCTTTGATACCCTTTAATAAATATGAATTAGATTTTAATCAATAGTTCTGTGCAAAGTATTATAGCCAATTATGACACTGCTTTGCATTTCAGAGCATGAAGAACAAGAAACACAAAATTTCAAACATAAGTTTGATACTGTTAAGCAATTAAAAACTGTTAAGCAATTTAAATATACCAATTGCTTGATAAAAGTAAATTTGCAGTTTATTTATTAGGTGAATGAATGAGTGCTGCCTGCAAACATCATTTACAACTTGTTCTAGCAAGTAGTCATTTCATACTTTTCCTTTTAAGGAGCTATGAGGACATGTATGGACTGTTTTCTCTCAAAGCCTAATAACTATCAGGACACTTGACCAAATTCAGTAATGACATATGCTTTCCATACTTAGCACCAGCTGGGAATAGATCAATTACTGAACCTCTCAGTTACGAACAAAACAGTGAATATTTATATACATTTTGTGTTCACATTGAATATAAATATTATTATAAATGATACAGCACCTACCATCACAAAACATTTCCTAAACATGACAGATGTGACTGTAGTAGATACCAGACAATTAATGTTTGTCTTTTTGAAATCCAGGCAATGAACTAGATCTTTCAGATTTAAGGAGTAATAGAATAAATTAATCTGGAAAACCTTACTTCAGTTTCTATTACCTGTGTTCAGCAAGTCAAAACAATTCAGAATACTTGGCAATTTTACTCTCATAAGCTTTAACATTAAGCAGTATGAGAATGAATGAAAAGGGAAATCTATGCCTTTTTGCAGGTTTATTATATTTTTATATATATTTTGTTTGATGCAGTATATTCCATACAATATCAGGCACATATATGGATATATTCTTGGTTGTAACATTAGATGTTATAATTTTGTTTGACAATTTTGTGAAATGTAATGCTTAAAAGTAACTAGACTAGTGGGACCCGTTGGGTCCCAATCACACGGGAGGGCTGTTCCCCCAACGCAACCCATTCCCCCAACGCAACATTGCACCCCTCACCCATAGCCCCTAACTACACAGGCACGGCTCATTTCCCCTCATCCCCAGCACTCCCTCCAGCTCCTCTTCATGTGTGGGAGGGGGGGAGGGAAATGGGGTGTGTGAGGACGGGGGTGTGTGTGGGCAGGGGGAGAGGTGTGTGGGCGGGGGTGGAGGGATGTGTGGGCGGCGTGTGTGGGCAGGGGGGAAGGGGTGTAGGTTGGGGGGAGCGGTGTGGAGGCGGGGGGAAGGGGTGTGGGGGCAGGGGAAAAGGGTGTGGGGACGGGGTGGGTGTGTTGTGGGGGGCAGGGGGCAGGAGGGGATTGTGGGGGCGGGGGGGTGTTGTGGGGGCGGGGCGGTTGTGGGGGTGCGGGGGGTTGTTGGGCAGGAGGGGTGTGGGTGCGGGAGGGTTGTGGGGGGAGAGGTGTGGGGTGATGGGGGTTGTGGGGTGGGGTGTGGGGGCATGGGGGATTGTGGGGGGGGTGGGTGTGAGGTAGGGGTGTGGGGGGTTGATGGGGGGATGGGTGTGGGGGTGGGGGGCGTTGTGGGGGGGGAGGGGGTTGTGGGCAGGGGGGGTTGTGGGGGCGAGGGGAGAATGTGGGAGGGGGTGTGTGTGCAGGCATGGGGGGTGTGTGAGGGCGGGAGATTGTGGGGGGAGGGGTGTGTGGGCGGGGGTGTTATGGGGGGGTGGGTATGTGAGTGGGGGGAGTTGTGGGGGGAGGGTGGGGTGTGGGCGGAGGGGGGGGTGTGTGGGCGGGGAGGGGTTGTGAGGGGATAGGGTGTGTGGGCTGGGGGGGAGAGAACTCAGAGAAAATACAGGGGAAGAGCCATGGGGGAGAGGGGGTTATCACATGGGGAGGGGGGCAGGAGCCAGCGAGTGGGACCAGAGGGGAAGGGGCTGGAGCTGGTGGTGCGATGGGGACTCACAACGGGCGCTGGCCACAGGTCGTTCTCCTCCGCCGGGATCAGAGTCTCCGCTTTCTGTTTGGCGACATCGGCGACATCTCCGACTCCGAAATTGTGTCCGGTTGGAGACCTCCGCCGGCCATCCAGAGCATCCCTCAGCTCCAGTAAAGACGTGATGGCGCAGGAAGGGGCGGATCGTCCTGGTGAGTGACAGGAGAAGAGACTAATCCGCACGGTGCTGACTGACAGGAGAGGTGATCGGTCACGTTTTTTTACGATTTTTAAACCTTGCTAACTTTTACAATAGACCACCGATCGGAACGAAACTTGGTGCACTCGCCGCACAGGAGAATGGCGAGTGACCTGGAGAAAAATCGTAGTGCTATCGCGTACCGTTTTTGCGCAAATAGAAAAAACGCGCAAACCGGAAGATAACAAGATCAGAGTTTTAGTTATGTACTAGACTAAGTGGGAACTGTTGGGTCCCAGTCACACGGGAGGCCTGGTCCCCCAAAGCAGCCCATTCCTCAATGCAATATTCCACCATGGTGTGAGAGAGGAGGTGGTGTGGGAGAGGGGCGGGTGTGGGGGAGGGGGGTGTGGGCGAGGGTGATGTGGGGAAGGGGGAGTGTGGGGGTGGTTTGGGGGAGGGGGGTGGTGTGGGGGAGGGGTGTGGTGTGGAAGAAGGGGGGGGGGGGGGGGGGGGGGGGTGCGTGATGGGGTGTGTGGGCGAGGGGGTGTGTGGGGGAGGGGGTTGTGGGAGAGGGGGGTTGTGGGGGAGAGTGGGGTGTGAGGGAGGGGGGGGCTGTGGGGGAGGGGGGTGGGGAAGGTTGTTGGGAGGGGGGTCGTGTGTGGGGGAGTGTGTGTGTGGGGGAGGGGTGGGGGGGAAGAGGGTGGTGTGGGTGGGGGAGGGAGTCATGTTGGGGTTGGGGTGGGGCGGTGGAGTGCTGTGGGGGGTGATGTGATGTGGGGGGAAGGGGGGAGGAATGGGGGAGGGGTAAAGGGGGATGTGGGTGTGTGGTGGGGAGGGGCGGGTGTGGGGAGGAGGGGGATGGGGGTGTGTGTGGGGGGGGGGGGGGAGGGACTCCACTCAGCGGCCGGAGGCTGCGACACCACGCCGCACCCCCTGGCTCCACTCAGCGGCTTCCCCGACTCCACTCAGCGGCTTCCCCGACTCCACTCAGCGGCTTCCCCGACTCTACACAGCGGCTTCCCCGACTCCACTCAGCGGCTTCCCTGACTCCACTCTAGCAGGCTCACTCAGCATGGCTTGTGGACTCAGCCCCACCTCCGGGATTTTGTGCTCCTCGCCCCGGTGATTGGCAGCAGGTGCTGGAAGGGGCGTTACCTTCATGGTGACCGACAGGCGAGAAGACCAATCTGCTAATCTCACGATTTTTTAAACCTTCATAACTATTGTAATATTCCACCAATCGGAACAAAACTTGGTGCGCTTGGAGCAGAGTAGAACAGTGAGTAAGGTGGCGAGAAAATCCTAGTGATATAGGTACCATTTTAGTGCAAATTTAAAAAATAAACACAAACCGGAAGGGGACAAGATGAGAGGACAGACAGACAGACAGACAGACAGACAGACAGACAGACAGACAGACAGACAGACAGACAGACAGACAGACAGACAGACAGACAGACAGACAGACAGACAGACAGTCTGCACTTTGTCCTTGCATCTACTGTGTCAAGATAACTAAGTAATAGAGAAAGTGCATCTGGGGTGATTAAGAGCAACATTCTTATTCCCAGTATAGGCCACTTTCACAGTTAAGAACAGCAAAGTTTCACAGTGCATGTCAAATGCAATTGCTGTTGTGCAGAACAGAACCGAATAACTAAAAAAAAGTTTACTTTGTAAGGTAGCCATAATCATTGACTCCACCTCATATTCTGCCTGGGTATTCCACAGCCCAATGGTGTAAATAGAAAAGCAACACCTCATTGTCTGTTTAGGTGGTCTACAATCCAAATGTATGATAACATCTTCATCTTCTGCCTGGGAAGATTACAACATTAAGTTTTGCACTTTCAGGTAATCATTACCTCTTTTGTTTCCCTCGCTCTCTCTCTTTCCATCCAATGACCTCTGGTCCTCCCTTTCGCATACCCTTCTCCCTCTATAGCCTTCATCATACCCTTCTCCCTCTATAGCCATTTCCAATCCCCCACCCAGTTCCATTCTACCATCACACTATCTTCTAGATCCCCTCCCTCATGTGGTTCCATTTGCTCTTCATCTCACCCTTCCGTTATCACCTTCCTTACATCAGACACCAGCACTTTTAATCTTTGTGTTCCCATTTCACTCTTCAGCCCCTATCTCCACTTACACCCTTCCCCCCACCAGCCTGGCTCCATTGCACTTTATTTTTCTTTGTTCCTTATCTACTTCCACCTACCATCCAACTGCCTCTGAACCCCAACTCCATCCCCCCTCTCCCACATTGGCTCTTTCTACCCATCTTCCCTCACCCCTCCTCAGTCCACATCACCTATCAGCCCCTGTCTCACTCTTCTCTTTATAGTAGGGTCTCGACCTGAAACAATGACAATTCCTTTCCTCCCACAGATGCTGCTCGACCTGCTGAGTTATGGAGTATTAGTATCATACAATATGGAAACAGGCCATCGACCCAACTCATTCATACTGACCAATATGCCCCATCTAAACGAGTTGGATTTGAACACATTTGGCCCATATCCCACTAAACCTTTCCTATCCATGTACCTTTCCAAATGTCATTTTTGAATATTGTTATTGTATCTGGCTCAACTACTTTGTCTGACAGCTTGTTCCATATACCCACCACTCTCAGTGTTTCTCTATCCTGAGACAAATACTATGTGGTTCACCCTATCTATTCCCCTCATGATTTTATATACCTCTATAAGATCACCCCTCAGCCTCCTGTGCTCCAAGGAATAAAGTCCAAGCCTGCCCAACAACTCCTTTGAGTCCTGGCAATATCTTTGTAAAGTTTATCTGCATTATTTCCAGCATAATGGCCTCTTTTCTTAGCAGGATGATCAAAACTGAACACAATACTCAAGTGCAATTGTAACTGCTGGAGTTGCTGCAGTAGTTTGTTTTTTTGCTCTATATTCCAGGATCTGCAATCTCTTGTGTTTCTGAATTCAGGGTTAAAACATTCTGTGCTTTCTGATTTTAAGCACGTCTGCTGTTCAGATATGCACAAAGGACAGCTTTTAAGGAGGCTCCTTCAGGCGAAGGAAAGGAATGCCAACACATTGTTTACATGTCACAACTGTTCGCAAGTATGCTGTGATCACCATGGAGTCTGCACAGGCATGCAGGTCATTCATTACCTTGCTTGCAATGATCAGTCTTGTTAGATCGTTAGTGTGGGTTGAATGCTGGTTCACTACTTGGGTTTAATATTCAATGCTTAATATTTGTGGTTTTATTGCTTTGCTTGAGCAATAAAAGAATCACCAGTTTGCCTTACATTTCATAGAGAAAGGGTGGCACAGTGGCGCAATGGTAAAGTTGCTGCCTTACAGAGCCAGAGACACAGCTTTAATTCTGACTACGGGTGCTGTCTGCATGGAGTTTGTATGTTCTCCCTGTGACCTGTGTGGGTTTTCTCTGGGCGCTCTGGTTTCCTCCCACATGCCAAAGATGTACAGGTTTGTAGGCTAATTAGCTTGGTAAAAATGTAAATTTTACTTCGGAGTCACGTGAGTGACTACGTGAAGACATAGCGTCTCACGCAGTGCAACAGCGACGGGTGGGGGAACGAGCTCTCCCGCAATAGATTTTAAAACGGGACCTCCAGGTAAGTAAAACTTATTCTGAGGTTGTATTTTGTGAAACCCTTGTTGTGCTCTGTTTTGTAGACAACACGGACAAGGGCAGAAAAACAAAGAAGGTCGCACCCCGTCCGACTGTGATGGCCCAGGAGGGTTCCAGCAGGTGGGGGGCGACCGGCGCTAGCTGCTCAGCTCGAACCACCACAGCGGGTTGGAGGCAAGGCAAGGCAAAACAGAAGTCGGTCCGGCCGGTAGACTCCGATGAGTCCGGTCCGGAAGACACGCTGCCTGAGAGCGGGAAAGGTGACCGTTTGTCTCGCATGGAGCGGTTGATGGAGCAATTGCTCCAGCGGGACTTGCTCCGGGAGATGGGGCAAGCCCGCCATGGGAGTGCATGCACACCCACAACAGTGCAATATCCAGCACTGTCCATCGCATCTCCCTCAGCAGAGGGGAGCGTTGGTGGCCAGGGCTGGGCTGGTCAAGAAGAGGGGTCCGTGGCCGAAGACAACAGCAGTATGCTGGGGGTGCAGGAACAGGAAGAGCTGCTGGGAGTGGTCAACCGCTACGCAGTAACACCGCGAGCGGGACAGCCGTTGCAGTCTAAACTGGCGGCCAGTATTGACTACCTGTCCTTCAACCCACTACAAGAACAGGTAGTAAATGAGGCGTTGGACAGATACACGCCCCCGGAGAATTGCATCTCACTCAATGTACTGGCCGTCAACAGCCAAATCTGGGGGTACATTTGGTTGGGCATACGAACCCAAGAGGTAAAGCTCCAAAAAATTCTGAAGCTCCTGACGTCAGCCATTACATCATATGCTCGTTCCGTGGATGGGGTCGAAATGACCGACAACCAGCAGGACACCCTGGCTCTACTGTGCAACACACAGTACGAGATTAACAGCCTGCGGAAAGATGCCATCCGACCTGCCCTCAATCCCAAATTTGCAGGGTTGTGCAAATCTGCGACCTCACAACCTCAAATCCTGCTATTTGGAAAGGACCTGTCGAAACAGGTAAAAGATCTGGATGAGGAGTCGAAAGCGCTTGGACTCATGAGGGCAGGCCTCGGAACGAGCAAAACCACACAACCCAGACGGCAGCACCCCTAAGCATCCACCAGTAGGCGTCAACATCATGGTACTGGTGAAAGCATGGGGCCCGCATATCATCCCCGGAGGTCTTTTTTAGGCCAGGGCCCAGAGCGGACCCCATGGAAGATGCGCCACCCCCACACAGCAACACCTCGACCAACGAAGAACCAGAAACCCAAGAAATGAACACTCTACCGGTAACCATGGAGGTAGGTGGGTCTGGTTCCATCCAGAACATAAAAGGTGCAGGGCCTGTACTAACTGGGGGGAGGTTACACCTGTTTTTGGAAGCATGGAGGACAATCACTCTTGATAATTATATACTACAAAGTATTCAGAGATACAAAATTTAATTCATTCAAAAAAGTATGCCATCAGTTCAGCATGCACCCCACAGGGAGTTTACCCTCTCACGAAAAGAAAAATGCGAGGGACAGGCAGAACTGGTGAGATTACATACAAAAGGAGTCATAGAAAAAACGGAACATGACCCCTTGGAATTTGTATCAAATATCTTTACAAAAACCATGAAAGATGGTGGATGTCGCATCATCATTGACTTGACGACACTGAATACTTTTGTCCAGTATATACATTTCAAAATGGAAACATTTGTTACTGCCAAACAATTGATTTCCAGAGGATACTTCATGGCATGCATCGATATCAAAGATGCATATTATTCAGTACCCATTCATAAGGATCATCGTAGATACCTAAAATTTAACTGGATGGGGCAACTATGGCAGTATAAAGCGTTGCCAAATGGCCTAGCATCAGCCCCAAGATTATTTACCAAGATATTAAAACCAGCCTTGGCAATACTAAGAAAACAAAAACATATTGTCATGGCGTATCTTGATGACATTTTAATAGTGGGCAAAACCCTGGAATTAGCTAAATCAGCAGTATAAGTTACTAAACAATTGTTTGAAACTCTGGGGTTTGTTATCCATCCAGATAAATCTAAGTGGACACCATCCACAACTATGGACTATCTGGGATTCACAATTAACTCAGTCCACATGTCTGTAACATTGCCAAAAGAGAAAGCAGCAGAATTGGTACAAGCCTGCAACAAATTGATGGTTACCAATCAACCAACTATTCGACAGGTGGCAAGAGTAATTGGGAAATTAGTAGCAGCTTTTCCAGCTACCCAGCTTGGACCTTTGCATTACCAAAACTTACAAAGAGCAAAGGTGCAAGTGCTAAAACAACATACGGTTCATTTCGATCGACCCATGAAATTACCAGCCAAAGCAATATCAGAATTACAATGGTGGAAAGTAAACATTTGGCATAGTTCCTGCCCCATCATTATCAATAACCCAATAATCACGATACAAACGGATACTAGTGCTCAAGGCTGGGGAGGAACTAACACTATATCTAGTACTGGTGGCAGAATCATCATTACTACAGACACTGGGTATAAATTATTTAGAAATGTTGGGTGCGTTTTATGGGCTAAAAGCTTGCTGTTCAGCTATGCACCATTTGCATGTCCGCCTACAAATTGACAATACCACAGTGGTGGTCTATATTAACCATATGGGCGGAATAAAATCGATATCATGTGACAATCTGGTCAACACAATCTGACAATGGTGTGTCGACAGACATATTTGGCTATCAGCAACTTACCAACCAGGTAAGCTTAATACAGTGGCAGACACCAGGTCACGAAAATTCAACGACAACACCGAATGGATGTTGAACCCCAAAGTATTTGCTGATATTACAAAGCGATATGGAACACCAGATATCGATCTCTTCGCGTCCCGACTGAATCACCAGTTATCAACATATGTCGCTTGGGAACCAGACCCTGAGGCAGCAGCGATGGACGCATTCTCGCTGAATTGGGGAAAATTGTTTTTCTATGCCTTTCTCCCTTTCTGCCTCATCAGTCGGGTCCTACGCAAAATACAAATGGACTCAGCTTCAGGTATTTTGGTAGTACCCGGCTGGCCTACACAGCCATGGTTCCCTGTGGTCCTTGACATGGTCACTGAACCACCCATGACCATTCCCAGAAGACCAGATCTGTTGGTCCACCCTGTTACGGGCGAGAGTCATCCGTGCCATGACAGAATAAATCTGTTGGGTTGCAGAATTTAAAAAGACCACTATTGGATCTGGGACTATCAAACAGGTCCATGGACATGATGACGGCATCTTACCGACAGTCCACCAAGAAACAGTACTTCTCCAGCATCAGGAAGTGGGAAGCATACTGCTCGAGGACTGGGGCGACATATAGAACAGCAACAATAACGAACGTACTGGAGTTCCTGTCCAGCCTTCACTACGATGAAGGTCTGAGTTACAGCACTATTAATTGTGCTAGGAGTGCTCTGTCAGCCTATCTATGGCAGGCACCAGGACAACAGTCCATGGGATCACATCCGCTGGTGGCCAAACTAATGAAAGGTATTTTTAATACCAACCTCCCTAGACCAAGGTACACCCAGATCTGGGACGTCAGTGTCGTCCTGTCATTTCTAAGGGGATGGTCACCAGCCAGATCTCTGACTCTGGAACAGCTCACCCTGAAAACGGTAATGCTGATGGCTTTAGTCTCAGCCCAAAGGGTCCAGTCCCTACACCATCTAAGACTGGACAATATGGTCATATCAGCTGACCAAATTACATTCACAATCTGGGAGCTGGTCAAGCAGAGCAGACCGGGAACTTCAGGACTAACAATGGAATTCCGGGCGTACCCACCTGACCCCCGTTTATGTGTCATGTCACATCTGCTGCTATATCTTAGCACAACCAAAGCATCCCGAGATGGGAGAAAAGGCACTATGGGTCAGCTTCAAAAAGCCACATGGTCGGGTGTCGGTACAAACCATCTCAAGATGGCTCAGACAGGTATTGGGAGCTGCTGGGTGGATACTGACATTTTTAAATCTCACTCCACCAGGGCAGCAGCAACATCGGCGGCTAGGAATATGGACGTACCAATGGACCATATCCTGGCAACAGCGGAGTGGTCCACGGAAAGAACTTTCCAAACGTTATAATAATAAGCCGATTGCCAAACCTGCATTGTTTGCAGAAAGGATTTTAAATTCTGCAAATATATAATTTAATCCCAGGGGAGCGTTATTTTCTTTGTTTAAAATAAATATTGTTATAGTTTTTAAAAAACTGATTCATGTTTAATTACGATAACATACTTCTTCTCTTGGATGACTCGGCACTGTTACACGGCTTCAAATCACAGAGCTTTAAAATCTTCACGTAGTCACTCACGTGACTCCGAAGTAAAATAGTAAGATTAAACGAGAACTTACCAGTTTGAAGTTTGATCTTTATTTTATGAGGAGTTACGATGAGGGATTACGTGCCCTCTGCTCCCACCCTCAATTATAAAGGTCAACTGCTATCCTAGTTCTTCTTATCTTTACTATGTTTATTTCAATTACTGTGTTCTGTGATTCCACACCGCTGCTTTGAAGAATGTCGCGCATGCGTGCTGGCGGGGTCTTCACGTAATCCCTCATCGTAACTCCTCATAAAATAAAGATCAAACTTCAAGCTGGTAAGTTCTCGTTTAATCTTATTATTGTCCGTAGAATGTGTAGCTGTGTTAGTGTGCGGGGATTGCTGGTCGGCATGGATTCTGTGGGCTGAATGGCCTGTTTCCGCGCTTTATCTCCAAACTAAATAAACTAATGGAGACATATACAACACACCCTCAGCCCACCAAATCTACATTGATCATCAACCAGCTATTTACACTAATTCTACACTAATCCTTATTTTAATTCCTTCAAATGAGGCCATTGTCAGTATTACGGTCGAAGAGGTGCTGAAGGTCCTGACGCGCATGAAGGTAGACAAATCTCCCGGTCCAGATCTGATATATCCGTGGGAAGCTAGAGAGGAAATTGCGGAAGCCCTGGATGAAATTTACAAGTCGTCATTAAATACAAGAAGACCGGAGGGTGGCAAATGTTGTGCTTCTGTTCAAGATGGGCTGCAGGGAAAAGGCTAGAAACTATAGGCCATGGAGCTTAACATCTTTAGTTGAAAAGTTACCAGAGGGTATTCTGAGGGATAGGATATACATGCATTTAAATTGACAATGGCTGATTAGGGACAGTCCGCATGGTATTGTACGTGGGAGTCTCACAAATCTGATTGAGTTTTTTGAAGATGTGACCAAGAAGGTTGATGAGAGCAAAGTTGTAGATGTATATATGGACTTCAGCAAAGCATTTGACAAGGTTCCACATGGTAGATTGCTCTGGAAGGTTAGATGGGAACCAAGGAGAGGTCGCTGAATGTATAGAAAATTGGCTTCATGGAAGAAAGCAGAGGGTGATGGTGGAAGGTTACTTCTCGAACTGGAGATCTATGACTAGTGGTTTGCCTCAGGGTTTGGTGCTGGGCCCATTACTGTTTGTCATCTGTATCCATGATTTGCATGAGAATGTACATGGCAAGACTAGCAAGTTTGCAGATGATACAAAAGTGGGTGGTATTGAAGATACTCAAGATGAACCTCAAAAATTGCAACAGGATCTTGATCAAGTGGCAGGTGGGCTGCGGAATGGTTGATGGAATTCAATACAGAGAAATGTGAGGTGTTGTATTTTGGAAAGTCTAACATGGGCAGAAACTACACAGTGAATGGTAGGGCCCTGGGGTGTGTAGGAGGGTGAGGGGTGATTCTACAGAGGTGTATAAAATCATGAGAGGAATAGTTCGGGTAGACACACAGAGTCTCTTGCCCAGAGTAGGAGAATCGAGAACCAGAGGACATACAGTGCCCTCCATAATGTTTGGGAGAAAGACCCATCATTTATTTATTTGCCCCTGTACTCCACAATTTGAGATTTGTAATAGAAAAAAAATCACACGTGGTTAAAGTGCACATTGTCAGATTTTAATAAAGGCCATTTTTATACAATTTGGTTTCACCGTGTAGAAATTACCGCAGTGTTTATACATAGTCCCCCCAATTCAGGGCACCATAATGTTTGAGACACAGCAATGTCTTGTAAATGAAAGCAATAATGCTTAGTATTTTGTTGCATTTCCTTTGCATGCAATGACTGCTTGAAGTCTGCGATTCATGGACATCACCAGTTCCCTGGTGATGCTCTGCCAGGCCTGTATTGTAGCCATCTTTAGCTTATGCTTGTTTTGGGGGCTGGCCCCCTTCAACTTTCTCTTCAGCATATAAAAGCATGCTCAATTGGGTTCAGATCGGGTGATTGACTTGGCCACTCAAGGATTGACAATTTTTTAGCTTTGAAAAACTCCTTTGTTGCTTTAGCAGTATGTTTGGAATCATTGTCTTGCTGTAGAATGAACCGCCAGCCAATGAGTTTTGAGGCATTTGTTTGAACTTGAGTAGATAGGATGTGTCAATACACTTCAGAATTCATTATGCTATCATCAATGAAGATAAGTGAGCCAGTACCTTCAGCAGCCATACATGCCCAGGCCATAACACCCCCACCACCGTGTTTCACAGATGATGTGGTATGCTTTGGATCTTGGGCAGTTCCTTCACTCCTCCATACTTTGTTCTTGCCATCACTCTGATATAAGTTAATCTTCGTCTCATCTGTCCACAAGACCTTTTTCCAGAACTGTGGTTGCTCTTTTAAGTACTTCTTGGCAAACTGCAACCTGGCTTTCCTATTTTTGCGGCTAACCAGTGGTTTGCATCTTGCAGTGTATCAGGCTGAATCTGAATTGCCATCTACTGTTTTCCTGTGGCAACACTTGCTTATATAAGGCTTCATGGGATTCATTGCATGTAGGTCTTGATTCTGAAGCTGATTCAGATGCAGCAATCTAATTCAAACGAATGGGCTAGCTCTATATAAAGGCTCGGACCTCTATACAACTGGCAGGCTGGATACAAAGTACATTTGGTGCCACAGCTTAACATTTCTGTGCTCCCAAGCAGGATGCAGTAGTGAGACTAACATCGACCCGAAACGTCGCCCATTCCTTCTCTCCAGATGTGCTGCCTGTCCTGCTGAGTTACTCCAGCATTTTGTGTCTACCTTCGATTTAAACCAACATCTGTTCTTTCTTACACATCAGTCCAGATATATTGTTATCTGACTTGCAACTTGTATTATGATTTGTCTGTTTCATCTCTAGGTGGGGAAGTTGGAAACAAGCTAAATCACAAAGAGGACATCAGTGCAGTATTCTACAGAACTGTCAGCGAGAGTTATAAATAATTTAGTTTAGTACCATAGATGTCACACTGAATATGGTGTTAAATGCTTATAGTATCAACAGACACTCACTTCCAAAAGACTGAAGCTGATTGTCAGGAAAGAGCTTGAAATGGAGGAGTTTTACAATTGCAGTTATGAGTAGATTGGTGTTATTACAATTAGGTATTATTATTGGGTGCTGGAGAGAAGCTAGTCATTCAACACAAGTGGTCTGAAATATGAATGGATTTGTCAACAGTTAAAGCATAAGAAAATTAATGTGACACATAGAAATTGTGGAAGTACTTTTAGTGTATATCCATTACTTTCACAAAAGTATGTATACCAGTTAGGTGCCCAAAGAAACTGATTCCACAAAGAGTAGTTAACCCTATCATTTGGTAATATATCCTGGAGCAGGATTTCAGCCATATACTCATCTTTCAACTGACAGGGAGAAATATAAATTGCATGTGTTTTCCTGAAGGGAATTTTTATGTCATTTGCACTGGTGATATAATTTAATATCAGTACAGGTACTACAGTAATATGTTTATTTTATGTCAGGAATGCAGACAATGAAAACAGACCACTGCATTTTTAAAATAAATAATTGAAAATGAGCCAGGCATAAAATTTGTGTAGTAATCACGTTTTAAATGTAAACATTTGATTTTCTCCAAATAAATTAGTACAATTATTCTGCTTAATTTTGCAAAAAATCAGGAGATCTGATTGCTGGCAATATTGACTACAAGTTGATAATAAATTATTTTACAATATGCTCATGGGATTGTGAGATAGTTATAGATATTACAATTTTTCGAGTGAATACTATATTATTCATATCATATTCATAGCAATAAATTAAAGTTAGGCATTTGCTAATTGCTAAAGGTGTTAAATTATTCTAGAATCAAAGTGCACAACCCATGAGGCTATTTAGCTGTTCAGGTCTGCTGTGGGTCTCTGAAAGAACTATCCAATAGCTATAACTGTATAGCAGAACGGTAACTGTTTCTATACACTATTACAGTGATTCTATACACTAGTATTTTTCTCTTTGGACTACCTATTATACTTGTATGAAGAAGGGTCTCGACCCGAAATGTCACCCATTCCTTCTCTCCAGAGATGCTGCCAGACCTGCTGAGTTACTCCAGCTTTTTGTGTCTATCTTCGGTTTAAACCAGCATCTGCAGTTCCTTCTTACATATTATACTTGTGTGATGGTTTGATTATACTCATTACAGTATGATTTGATAGCACACAAACAAAGTTTTTCACCATACCTCAACACACATGACAATGTGAGAGAACAATGTATTAGAGTGCATAACAGTAAATCTGCAACTGACGACTGCTTTGGGGCCACCTCCTGCACCTACACACAACTGACTGACTTCATCCACTTCACCACCAACTTCCATCCGGTACTCCAATACACCTGGACCATTTCCGCCACTTCCCTACCATTCCTTGACCTCACCATCTCCATCGCAGGGGACAGACTCCTGACCGACATACATTACAAACCCACTGACTCACATGGTTATCTGGACTACATGTCTTCCCACCCTGCCCCCTGTAAAGACTCCATCCCCTACTCCCAATTCCTCCGCCTACGCCGCATCTGTTCCCAGGATGAGACATTCCATACTAGGGCATCGGAAATGTCCTCGTTCTTCAGGGAACGGGGATTCCCCTCCGCCACCATAGATGAAGCTCACACCAGGGTCTCATCCATACCCCGTAACACTGCTCTCTCTCCCCATCCCCGCACTCGCAACAAGGGCAGAGTCCCTCTGGTCCTCACCTTTCACCCCACCAGCCGGCAAATACAACACATAATCCTCCGCCATTTCCGCCACCTCCAACGTGACCCCACCGCTCGCCACATCTTCCCATCTCCCCCTATGTCTGCCTTCCGCAAAGACCGCTCCCTCCGCAACTCCCTTGTCAATTCTTCCCTTCCCTCCCGCACCACCCCCTCCCCGGGCACTTTCCGTTGCAACCGCAAGAAATGCAACACCTGTCCCTTCACCTCCCCCCTCGACTCCATTCAAGGACCCAAGCAGTCGTTCCAGGTGCGACAAAGGTTCACCTGTATCTCCTCCAACCTCATCTACTGCATCCGCTGCTCTAGATGTCAGCTGATTTACATCGGTGAGACTAAGCGGAGGTTGGGCGATCGTTTCGCCGAACACCTCCGCTCAGTCCGCAATAACCTACCTGAACTCCCGGTGGCTCAGCACTTCAACTCCCCCTCCCATTCCCAATCCGACCTCTCTGTCCTGGGTCTCCTCCATTGCCAGAGTGAGCAACAGCGGAAATTGGAGGAACAGCACCTCATATTCCGTCTGGGGACCTTGCGTCCGGATGGCATTAACATTGAATTCTCCCAATTTTGCTAGCCCTTGCTGTCTCCTCCCCTTCCTTAACCCTCTAGCTGTCTCCTCCCACCCTCCCATCCGCCCGCCCTCGGGCTCCTCCTCCTCCTCCCCTTTCCCTTTCTTCTCCCCCCCACCCCCCATCAGTCTGAAGAAGGGTTTCGGCCCGAAACGTCGCCTATTTCCTTCGCTCCATAGATGCTGCTGCACCCGCTGAGTTTCTCCAGCAATTTTGTGTACCTTCGATCTTCCAGCATCTGCAGTTCCTTCTTGAACACTTCTAAAAACCCTCTTGGTGTACCTCAAGGTTCAATCTTGGGACCGTTATTATTCAGTCTGTACATTAATGATTTACCAAGTAGCTGTCCATCAAATGTGATTTGCCAGATGTATGCTGACGATGCAGTTGTGTATGTACATGCCAAAAGCAGACATCAAACTGCACACTACCTATCAGCTGCTATGATTAATGTGTCAAACTGGTTGCAGTTTTCTGATTTGCATCTAAATTTGTCAAAGACTGTCTGTATGTTTCTCTCCAAAAAGGCAAGTACAGATGCAGATCCGGATGTGTTTGTTCATGGAACAAAACTTAAAATTGTAAAGGAGTTTAAATATTTAGGAATCGTGATTGACTCACAGCTCGGTTTTAAACAACAGGCAAAAAGAACAGTGAATTTAATTAAATTAAATTTGTCTAATTTTAGATATATTAGGAATAATTTAACTACTGATTCGGCTAAATTATATTTTAATGCTATGATTATGCCATACATGACCTACGGTATAACGACTTGGTCATTGGCATGTAAGTCCACGTTAAAGCCTGTTGAAATTGCTTACAAACAAGCCTTAAAAACTCTTGATAAAAAGCCCAGAATGTACCATCACTGCAGCATCCTTAAAAATTTTGATCTGCTGAGCTGGAAAAATGTAATAAATTATTCAAACTCAATTTTAGTTTATAAAATCATCCATGGACTAGCCCCACCTCCATTAAAAGAATTTATAAAGAAGAACATAAATAGGTCGACAAGAGCAGCATCCAGGGGTGATTGTGTTGTCCCGTTTAAGAAAAGTGTATTTGGCCAGACAGTATTTTCCTATAGAGCGTCGCATACCTGGAACGCGATCCCCTGCTTCATACGGGATCTGCCAACCAGCACCACATTTACAAAACAACTCAAAAAATGGTTACTGGAATATCAAACCTGTATTCATAATCAACCGTAATATAATCATCTGTCAGTCTTTTATTGTTACTTTTTAACTTTATTGTCTGTTTTGTTATGTTTTTTGTTTGTTTGTCTTTTGTTTTGTTTTGATTCTTTTCTTATGGATTGAATGTGTTGTGATGTGTTAACCTGGTTTACCAGAGGGACTACAGATGGAAATTAGCCTATAGCTATAATCTTGCGTATATTGCATGCAAATGTTTATAAATATGCACTGTCCTTAATAAAAACATCTAAAAAAAAAATTTAAAAAAAATAATAAATCCATATCAGTACCAAAGTACATTTAATCAGTTTCTCCTAATCTTCCCACATTTATAAAAGAAATAGAAAAAAACAGGCCACTTGGTCTTCTTAGCCTGGCCTGCCATTTAGAAAGATCATGGCTTATCTTTTACCTCAGTGTCACTTTCCTGCACCATGCCCCTATCACTTGATTCTCTTAATATTCAACAATTAACATTATCTGCCTTCAGTGTACTGAGCAACTGAGTTACCACTGGTGTCTGGCCTAGAGAATTCCAAAGGTTCATTGCTCTCTGTCCCCCCTGGTTCTGGGCAACCAGCCAGAATTAAGATCATCACAGGTTAGACAAGCCCTGTATGAATTTTGCCTGCTTCAATGTGATCATCACTCATTCTTCTAATTTCTGGAGGATTCAGCCCAGCCTGGTTAAATTCTGCTTAAAAGATAAACCCCTATCCCAGGAATTTATTTGCTGAACCATTATTGCACTCTTTCTCCAATGTACATGATACTACATATGCAGTCTCACCAGAGTCCAGTGTAATTGCAGTGACATTTCTTTGCTCCTTACTCAAATCCTCTTCCAAAAATGGCCGATTTACCATCTACTTTCCTAATTGCTTGTGCACGAGCACATTATTTTTCTGCAATTTGTATATAAGGAATCTTGGTTTCTCTTAACACCAGCACTTTTCAATTTCTCTCCATTTCAAAAATACTTTTTTTCCTTTATGAGAGTAAATGATCTCAAGTTTTTCCACATTATATTACATTCTTCAATTCCTCACCGCATTCATTTTCTTGTCTATACCCCCTTTCTTCTCCTCACAATACGCTTTACCAGACTGTTCTGTATCAGAAGCAAATCTGGGTACATTAAATTTGATTTTCTCAATCAAAACATTGTTATGGATTGTGAACCATTGGTCACAGATTGCAACCTATTTTTAGGAGTGCCCTTGGACTTGCAAAATGATGCCTGCAAAATGCATAAAGATATGTAGGTACTTGAGATGCCATATTGATTAGAGAATTTGTGCATGGCAGAATGAATATCCACTGGAAACGTGTAGAACAGGCATGATATCTGCATGCTGGTATAATGCCAACATCTCTACTTTGGACCTCAGTTTTCCTAATAATTTCCTATACCATTTCACAGCCAAACACATATTCATGATCCACTTTGGTATTATTTAAGAGATTCTGATTATTTATAGGCTATTTTCTTCTAACCATTAAATCTTTCATCTAATCATTAGTATGATTCCACCAGTGCATTTGACAGTTGTTTCAAGTTGCATATTATACAGGTTGCATGGAAGCATGGAAGATGGTGAAGGACTTATGGTTCTTTTCAAAGCCTTTGCACGTCAGTTGCTCTCAGAACTCCCACAACTAAAATTATTCAAGATCCCACAATGGATATTCCACAGAGGAAAATTCTGTCGCCAAAACCTCCACAAGGAACATTTTGTGAGAAGCAAAATCAAAGTACTGGAGTAACTCAGTGGTCAGGCAGCATCTCTGGAGAACATGGATATGTGACGTTTTATATCGGGACTGTCTGCAGACCCTTTTTCTGAAGAAGGGTCCTGACCCGAAATATCACCTATCCATGTTCTATCCTGACCTACTGAGTTACTCCAGCACTTTGTTTTTTTGTTTTGTAAATCAGCATTTGCAGTTTGTTTTATCTCCATCATTTTGTGAGACTTAACTTCAATTAGGGCTTCTTCACTGAAATTGAGAATCTGTTGTGGGCCCAACTAAGAGCTTGGTCTCTTGCTGTCAAAGATACTGCACCATCAAGGTTGTAATCATATTGTTCTTCTGAAGTTGAGTTTATTTGCAATATCTATCAGTAATACAGGGAGATAATGATAGTCCACTGAGACTACACAACAGAACTTAATTTTGATCTTGATAGAATTATACTGTTAGTCTAACACAGATCACAGGGGGAAATGCTAGAGGCTATTATAAAAGATGAAACAACAGGATTAGACAAAGTCAACACGGATTTCTGAAAGAGGAATTGATTGACAAACCTACTGCTGTTTTTTGTGCTGGTAACTGTTAGATTAGATAAAGCAGATTTTCAAAAAGCTTTTAACAATGTCCCATAAAAACTATTGTGCAAATTAAAGCGCATAAGCCAGGAGGCAATATATTAGCATGGATTGAAAATTGGTTGACAGGCTCGAAAGAAAGAATAGGAATGAATTGAACCTTGTCTGGCTGATAGGTTGCACCTAGTAGGTCAGTATAGGCCTCAGCTATTAGTAAAAATGTATAATTTAAATTAGAGAAACAGACATAATATTTCATCATTTTCTAATGACATTAGATAGGTGAGATTATGAATTGTGAGGAAACTTTCAAAGTGCTTAATTGCTCAAATGGGCAAAATATCACATTTGCAGTATAATGTGAATAAATGTTATAATAAATTTTATTCCACTTTCTGGAATAAAAATCACAGTATTTGCAATCGGTACTAGATTGAGACATGTTGATGCACAAAGAATCTTGAATATTCCTATACAGTCATCATTAAAAAATGCTGGTGTAACAAACAGCTAAGAATGCAAATGATATATTGACCTGTGAGTAATGGGGCAAGGATATCTTCCCACAATTATACTGGGCCTTGGTGAGACTACACTTGGAGTATGGTGTGCAGTTTTAGTTGTCTTATTTGAGAAATATTACATTTGGCATGGATGAAGTTCAGCAAAAGTTCATCTGATTCTTGGGATATTGGAATTGCCAATGAGGAGAAATATTAAATTTTAATTTTTAGTTTTCGAGATACAGCGTGGAAATAGTTTAGTTTAGTTTATTGTCACATGGACTGAGGTACAGTGAAAAGCTTATTTGTTGCTTGCTATCCAGTCAGCGGAAAGACTGAACATGATTACAATCAAGCCGTGCACAGTGTACAGATACAGGATAAAGGGAATAACGTTTAGTGCAATAAAGTCCAGTTAAGTCTGATTGAAGATAGTCCGAGGGTCTTTAATGAAGTAGATAGTAGCTCAGGCCCGTTCTCTAGTTGGTGATAGGATGGTTCATGATAGGATGCCTGATAACAGTTGGGAAGAAACTGTCTCTGAATCTGGAGGAATACATTTTCACACTTCTGTACCTCTTGCCTGATGGGAGAGTTTAGAGATAGAGTAACAGTAAGTTTAGAGTAAAAGGCCCTTCAGGCCACCGAGTCCGCAACGACCAGCGATCCCCACACATTAACGCTATCCTACACACACTAAGGACAATTTACACTTATACCGAGCCAATTAACCTACAAACCTGTACGTCTTTGGAGCGTGGGTGGAAACCAAAGTTCTCGGAGAAAACCCACACGGTCACGGGGGGAACGCACAAACTCCGTAGAGACAGCACCTGTAATTGGGATCGATCCAGGGACTCTGGTGCTGCAAGGCAGCAACTCTACCATTACGTCACCGTGCTGCCCAACGAGATGCAACGAGAGGGGAGAAGAGTGTCCAAGGAACGTTTCCAATGATGCCACACTTCAGGAGCCTTGCAATTCTCGTCTGAATGGGAGTCCATGTTTTATAATGGATTGTTCTATGCTGTATTGACACCTTCGTAATGGATAGCATTTGCTTTTAATCATATCCCAAGTTGCTGATTATAACGAGGTGGAAGAGCTGGAAAAAAGAGAAAGAAAGCTAGACGATATAATATTACTGTCAATTTTCTGCTGGGCTATCTGTGTAGGCTGCCACATTTCACTAATAAAAATTGTCAATGGCCTTGAAGAATGATCTTGAGTTTCCTGGCCTTGATCTTGAGTTTCCTGGCCCGGTCTGTGGACTATTATAACTCAGTATCAGTGATAGGAATCTACGCTGCTGTCTTATTGGCAACGAAAAATCCAGTGGCACTAAGGGAATGACAAATACTGTCCTCCTGAGTGAAGAATACAGACATGTGTTCCATGGCACCACTGCCATCCCTTGCTATGGCACCACATCATCGTACAAGTCTCTTTGCATGCTGCAATCATAGAGGTGATGGCAATAATCTGAGTTTCTACTGTAGCGTTCATATATTATGTAGCTGTTGATATATTGCAAAGAAAATACTAACGATCAGGTGTTGCACTGTACAAACAAAGTTGGCAACCATTTCCATACTGGGAAGGGTCAGTTTTAAGTTCTAGAAAAGCCCTGTGTAAAGTTTCTGCCAGATTCTTCATGCTTTTTGACACTGCAGGCTTTCAGGCAGGCAATAAAATATACCAATAGTTATGCACATCTTCTGTTGCCGTTAACTTAAAGTCCAGGTTGACTTTAATAGCTGAATCATCAGCAGCAGAACTTGTGTGTGACCTTGTCCTCTGGCAAGGCAGCATCTGCTGTTATACATGCCTTCATTCTTTACTGGTAAGCACACACAGTATGTGCAAAATCTCACCACATGCCAATCTTGTCTCTAAATTAAATTTAAAAAAGAGGATTAGGTAAGAGGTTAACATAATTTTATGTTGCATCAGCCTCACTCAACAGCTGTCCTAGATATGGCCAGCATATCTCCTCTGCAAAGTTAGAACAGGACGACAAGCATGCCCCCCTCTGTTTAATTTCTGCTATTTATGGTTACATAGTACCAAGATCCTGCCGGATAGAGGGAATTATGCAGTGTGTGCCATGCAATCAGTTTGAGTAATATGGTTGTCAAGATTGAGTAGCTAATCGTGTGTGCTAAATGTAGCAGAGACGCTTGCAGTTGTGCTCAGGGTACAAAGATATATTCAAGGATTAAATCGGAGTCCTGTTGGATGAATGTCATTGATTATGTTCATGAAAAGACGTGGTAAATTGGGATGCATCTGAGGGTTTTAGTAGAGATCGTCAGGTACATGTAAGGACAACCTCTTTTGTGGTATCCTTCAATTTATTATAGTACTAGACTAAGTGGGACCCGTTGGGTCCCATGTTCACACGGGAGGGCTGGTCCCCCAACACAATATTCCACCGCTACACCAATTCCAATATTGGTGGCCAGTGGGGAAGGGGGGGGGGGGCTTTCTGGAGCGCTGGTATGGGTGTTGTGGGCTGAAGGGACTGGTCTCCAGAGGGCTAGTATGGACATTGCGGGCCAAATGGATTCTTGGGGTGGCAGCTCAGTCCCTCAAGCCTGATGTGCTGGCAGCTCACTCACAGCTGGCGGGCTGGCAGTTCACTCACGGCTATTCCTTGAAATTCCATCTCAAGCAGGGTGCAAGGCCACCAAATTCAAATCCATTTTCCTACCATTTCAACCAAATTCAGGTGCAGTTTCCTACCACTTCAAGCAGGGTGCAAGGCCACCGAATTCAAGTGCAGTTTCATACCACTTCAAGCAGGGTGCAAGTCCACCGAATTCAAGTGCAGTTTCATACCACTTCAAGCAAGGTGCAAGGCCATCAAATTCAAGTGCAGTTTCATACCACTTCAAGCAGGGTGCAAGGCCACCACATTCAAATGCAGTTTCATACCATTTCAAGCAAGGTGAAACCACCATAAAACCACACAAAACACCACACTAACAGTTCACTAGACATTCAGTGTGTTCAGTTGATTCACAGCTCAGACAGTCGTGACCTCTCTCTCCCCCATCATGCAGAGCCTGAGCCACACCCACAATTCCAGGTTTTATAATCCCTCCCAGCGGAAAAGGTGTGGCCTTCATGGCGTGATTGACTGGAGAGAGATTCTCAACATTTTTTAAACACTAATAACACTTTTATTTTTCATTGATGGGAAGAATCCTCTGCACCTGATGAGTAAGATGGCCAAACAACACAGCCGTAAGTGGTAGCATTTTATCTAATATCAATATACAGTGCAAACAGGAAGTTGTCAAGTTTAGACCACCAGCCATGTGCAGTGCTTTTTACTTCAACCCAAAACCCCACCAGCCATTTGCAGTGCTTTACACTTCAACCCTGAACTGAACTGAACTGAATATTCAAGGGTATACCTCCTATCGAAAAGACAGACAGGTGGGCAGAGGGGGTGGGGTTGCCCTGTTGGTGAGGAATGAATTTCAGTCCCTTGCAAGGGGTGACATTGAAACAGGAGATGTGGAGTCAGTATGGATAGAACAAAGAAATTGTAAGGGTAAAAAGACCCCAATGGGACTAATCTACAGGCCCCCAAACAGTAGCCTAGACATAGGGCGCAAGTTGAATCAGGAGTTAAAATTGGCATGTAGCGAAAGCAATGCTGTGGTTGTTATGGGAGATTTCAACATGCAGGTAGACTGGGCAAATCAGGTTCTGGACCCCAAGAAAGGGACTTTGTAGAGTGCCTTTGTGATGGATTCTGAGAACAGCTTGTATTGGAGCCTACCAGAGAGAAGGCAATTCTGGATTTAGTGTTATGTAATGAACCGGATTTGATCAAGGACCTCGAGGTTAATGAGCCATTAGGAGGCAGTGACCATAACATGGTCAGGTTTAATCCACAATTGGAGAGGGAGAAGGGTAGATCGGGGGTCTCAGTGTTGCAGTTGAATAAAGGGGACTATGGAGCCATGAGGGAGGAGCTGGCCAAAGTTGACTGGAAAGATACACTAGCAGGAATGACAGTGGAACAAAAATGGCAGGTGTTTCTAGGAATAATACAGAAGGTGCAGGATCCGTTCATTCCTAGGAGGAAGAGAGATTCCAAGGGGAGAAAGGGACGACCATGGCTGACAAGTGACGTCAGGGACAGTATAAAAATTAAAGCAAAGAAGTACAACGTAGCAAAGATGAGCATGAAGCAAGAGGATTGGGTAATGTTTAAAGAACAACAGAAGATAACCAAAAAGACAATACGGGGAGAAAAGATGAGGTACGAAGGTAAGCTAGCAAAGAATATAAAGCAGGATAGTAAAAGCTTCTTTAGGTATGTGAAGAGGAAAAAATTAGTTAAGACCTTTGAAGACCAAAAAGGGTGAATTTATTATGGGGAACAAGGAAATGGCAGATGAGTTGAACAGATACTTTGGATCTGTCTTCACTAAGGAAGACAAAAACAATCTTCCTGATATAGTAGTGGCCAGAGGATCTGGGGTGATGGAGTAACTGAAGGAAATCCACATTAGGCAGGAAATGGTGTTGGATAGACTGATGGGACTGAAGGCTGATAAACCCCGAGGACCTGATGGCCTGTATCCCAGGGTACTTAAGGAAGTGGCTCTAGAAATCGTGGATGCGTTGATGATAATTTTCCAAAGTTCTATTGACTTAGGATCAGTTCCTGTGGATTGGAGGGTAGCTAATGTTATCCCACTTTTTAAGAAAGGCGGGAGAGAGAAAACAGGGAATTATAGACCAGTTAGCCTGACATCAGTGGTGGGGAAGTTGCTGGAGTCAATTATAAAAGATGAAATAGCCACACATTTGGATAGCAGTAACTGGATCGGTACCTAGGTAAATGGACATGGGAGAGCCAGTGGATGTTGTGTACCTGGACTTTCAGAAAGCATTTGATAAGGTCCCACATAGGAGATTAGTGGGCAAAATTAGGGCACTAGTAGAGTGCTGACATGGATAGAGAAGTGGTTGGCAGACAGGAAACAAAGAGTAGGGATTAACGGGTCCCTTTCTGAATGGCAGGCAGTGACTAGTGGGGTACCACAAGGCTCTGTGCTGGGACCGCAGCAATTTACAATATACATCAATGATTTCGATGAAGGGATTCAAAGTAACATTAGCAAATTTGCAGATGACACAAAGCTGGGTGGCAGTGTGAACTGTGAGGAGGATGCTATGAGAGTGCAGAGTGACTTGGACAGGTTGGGGAAGTGGGCACATGCATGGCAGATGAAGTTTAATGCGGATAAATGTGAGGTTATCCACTTTGGTAGCAAAAACAGGAAGGCAGATTACTATCTAAGTGGCATCAAGTTGGGAAAAGGGGAAGTACAACGGGATCTGGGGGTCCTTGTACATCAGTCTATGAAAGTAAGCATGCAGGTACAGCAGGCAGTGAAGAAAGCGAATGGTATGTTGGCCTTTATAACAAGAGGAATCAAATATAGGAGCATAGAGGTCCTTCTGCAGTTGTACCAAGCCCTAGTGAGACCACACCTGGAGTATTGTGTTCAGTTTTGGTCCCCTAATTTGAGGAAGGACATTCGTGCTATTGTGGAGTGCAGCGTAGGTTTACAAGGTTAATTCCCGGGCTGGCGGAACTGTCGTATGCTGAGAGAATGGAGCAGCTGGGCTTGTACACTCTGGAGTTTAGAAGGATGAGAGGTATTCTCATTGAAACATATAAGATTGTTAAGGGTTTGGACACGCTAGAGGCAGGAAACATGTTCTCGATGCTGGGGGAGTCCAGAACCAGGGGCCACAGTTTAAGAATAAGGAGTAAGCTATTTAGAACGGAGATGAGGAAACACTTTTTCTCACAGAGAGTGGTGAATCTGTGGAATTCTCTGCCTCAGAGGGCGGTGGAGGCGGGTTCTCTGGATGCTTTCAAGAGAGAGCTAGATAGGGCTCTTAAAAATAGCGAAGTCAGGGGATATGGGGAGAAGGCAGAAACAGGGTACTGATTGGGAATGATCAGCCGTGATCACATTGAATGGCGGTGCTGGTTCGAAGGGCCGAATGGCCTACTCCTGCACCTATTATCTATTGTCTATTGTCTAACCCAAATCCCACCAGCCATTTGCAGTGCATTTTACTTCTCTCCCCCTCCCACCAGCAGGGGCAGCAGAGAGAAAGTCAACATTTTTTAAACATTAATAACTCTTTTATGTTTCATCGATGGGAAAAATCCTCTTATCCTGCGCAGCGGAGGGGGACTCTGAGTAAGCTGGCCAAAAATCACAGCTGTAAGTGGCAGCGTTTTTTTTTTAAATCATGAAACAAAAATACATGAAGTGGTCAAGATCTTACTTTTAGTAATATAGACTACATTAAGGTTCTTGTGGTGTATTTCTTGGCATTCACTACAATCTGAGCATAGAACTGGTTGACTTCCCATCTGATGCAGATGCAACACATTTCTCTGCTGTTCAAGCATCCAAAATCCTTGGGCCTCTTGAAAGAAAATATGACATAACAAGCTGGAGCAGGAAGCATGGGCCTTTCGTCTTGTTCTGGTGTTCAGTATCATGGCTGAACTGACTTTGGCCCCAACAGCATGTTCCTACATGATTCCCAGACAGCCTAAAAATCCATCTCTACCTTAAATATTTCCAAATGACTCACCAACCACAACACTCGAGGTGGATTTGTAGTCCTCCAAGAGAAGAAACACTTCATAATTTCAGTCATATATAGACAACTGTTGATGTGGAGAGTATGTCCTTAGTTCTAGATTCACCAACCGGGCAAAACATCCTCATAGCATCTTCCCAGTTAATTTTCCTTAGAACCTTATAATTCAATGAGATCATCTTTCATTCATCTATTCTCTGTACATTGTATGCCCAGTCTTCTCAGTCTTTCTTCATAAGATAACTTCACATCCCTGGAATCAATTTAGTAAATCAGTATTGTCTTCAATGGAATCAGTGGTTGAAGTAAACAAAACAGAACACAATACTCCAAATGCTGTCACAGAAAAGCCATATGCAGTTGCAGAAAAGGATCTGTATTCTTGCTTTCCAACCACATTACAATGAAAATCAACATTGCATTTGATTCCTTCATTACATCTCTGCAAGAGAACAATCAGATTATTCTGAACACGGTTATTTAATATTCTTAACAAATCTTGGAACTCTAATTTTATCCATATTGCACCTTGCTTTAATGTTTTCCAGGTCTGTTTCACATGGCATGATGGCCAGCATTTGTTTTATGCACAGTGCACCTCCCCTTTAAGTAATGTGGCAATGCAAACAAGCTTTAACCTGAATTGGCCAGGCCATGTACAGTACTGGCCCATTTGCTGATGTGACGAGCAGTTACTGAACACTGAATACATTACAATTACCAGGTAGCTCAAAGTTGGCTTTATTTTTGGGGACTAATGAATTTAACTCCCTAAATGTACTTTAATTCTTTTCGTGGGTTTTGTGATATCTTAATTCCACATTGTGTTCTATTGCCAAAACCAACCAAACTTCATTAACCACATTCCATGCAAGTGTACATATTTACAACAAACCTGTCAAGAATCAGGGGTGCTTATTTGTCATATGCAATGAGACTGGAACAATAAAATTCTTACTTTCTGCAGCTTTGCTGGCACATTAAATATAACAACTCAACAAATAAATATACAATAAATTGTCAGTAAGTAAACCGGACCATAATAGTGCAAACCAAAGTACCTAGTTGGGTAAATTGAATGGATTAAAGGCCGATAAATCCCCAGGGCCAGATAGGCTGCATCCCAGAGTACTTAAGGAAGTAGCTCCAGAAATAGTGGATGCATTAGTAATAATCTTTCAAAACTCTTTAGATTCTGGAGTAGTTCCTGAGGATTGGCGGGTAGCAAACGTAACCCCACTTTTTAAGAAGGGAGGGAGAGAGAAAACGGGGAATTACAGACCAGTTAGTCTAACATCGGTAGTGGGGAAACTGCTAGAGTCAGTTATTAAAGATGGGATAGCAGCACATTTGGAAAGTGGTGAAATCATTGGACAAAGTCAGCATGGATTTACAAAAGGTAAATCATGTCTGACGAATCTTATAGAATTTTTCGAGGATGTAACTAGTAGCGTGGATAGGGGAGAACCAGTGGATGTGGTGTATCTGGACTTCCAGAAGGCTTTCGACAAGGTCCCACATAAGAGATTAGTATACAAACTTAAAGCACACGGCATTGGGGGTTCAGTATTGATGTGGATAGAGAACTGGCTGGCAAACAGGAAGCAAAGAGTAGGAGTAAACGGGTCCTTTTTACAATGGCAGGCAGTGACTTGTGGGGTACCGCAAGGCTCAGTGCTGGGACCCCAGCTATTTACAATATATATTAATTATCTGGATGAAGGAATTGAAGGCAATATCTCCAAGTTTGCGGATGACACTAAGCTGGGGGGCAGTGTTAGCTGTGAGGAGGATGCTAGGAGACTGCAAGGTGACTTGGATAGGCTGGGTGAGTGGGCAAATGTTTGGCAGATGCAGTATAATGTGGATAAATGTGAGGTTATCCATTTTGGTGGCAAAAACAAGAAAGCAGACTATTATCTAAATGGTGGCCGATTAGGAAAAGGGGAGATGCAGCGAGACCTGGGTGTCATGGTACACCAGTCATTGAAAGTAGGCATGCAGGTGCAGCAGGCAGTGAAGAAAGCGAATGGTATGTTAGCTTTCATAGCAAAAGGATTTGAGTATAGGAGCAGGGAGGTTCTACTGCAGTTGTACAGGGTCTTGGTGAGACCACACCTGGAGTATTGCGTACAGTTTTGGTCTCCAAATCTGAGGAAGGACATTATTGCCATAGAGGGAGTGCAGAGAAGGTTCGCCAGACTGATTCCTGGGATGTCAGGACTGTCTTATGAAGAAAGACTGGATAGACTTGGTTTATACTCTTTAGAGTTTAGGAGATTGAGAGGGGATCTTATAGAAACTTACAAAATTCTTAAGGGGTTGGATAGGCTAGATGCAGGAAGATTGTTCCCGATGTTGGGGAAGTCCAGGACAAGGGGTCACAGCTTAAGGATAAGGGGGAAATCCTTTAAAACCGAGATGAGAAAAACTGCACGGAGTTTCTATGTTCTCCCCGTGACCTTCGTAGGTTTTCCCCGGGTGCTCCGGTTTGCTCCCATACTCCAAAAACGTACATATTTGTCGGCTAATAGGCTTGGTATGGCTTGTTATGATTGTAAAATTGTCCCTAATGTGTGTAGGATAATGTTAGTATGCAGCGATCGCTGGTCAGTGCGGACATGGTGGGCTGAAGGACCTGTTTCTGCGCTGTATCTCTAAACTAAACTAAACTAAACTGTGGTATTCTGCACTGTTTCAGTGAGTGCCAGCAAAGGTTCCAGAACCAATCCAAATTGTACACCACCTGTTGCAGACATTCAGTCAGAAAAATACCTATTCATCATTATCCTCTGCCTTTTATCATCGCTAATTTTGGATTCATTTTACCAATAGGCCTTGGATCATTTGCACTTTAACCTTCTGAACCAGTCTACCATGCGGGACCTTGTCAAAAGCCTAAGACCGTGTAAAACCTCATCAAGCACTCTGCCTACATCAATTATTTTAATTAATTATCCCCAAAAATTCCCTGCACAATACCATGTTCACTTCTCCTAATTAGTTCCTGCCTCTGCAAGTAATCTTGAGGAATATTGTCTCATATTCCATCTGGCACATAACAACCTTTAGATGCCTTCAGAAATGTACCAGTTTCAGACCGGTGTACCAGTTTGTGTTCAAACCGCTTCAACTTTTGATGATAAATCTAAGAGCATTGCAGAAAATTATCTGAGCACATTCAAAAAATTCATTACTTTTCTGACCTGAGCCCGTCTACTTGTTTGTTTGAATATTTAAATCCTATTGGAGCAAAAATGTTGAGCTAGAAATAATTTATGAGCAAATTCAGGGGGAATAAAAAGAAGTGAAGGTCACATAATAATTTTTATTTACCATTGACGTCACCGATGTTAGCAGCAAATAATGCTCTTTTGTGCTATTGAAGGTGGTAGCTAAAATCAAAACACACACAGTAGTTTCAATACCAGCAGAAATACAGGTTGTTATTGGATGTATCTCTTCAGTTGTTTAGGGTCTGAAGAGCCAAAAATATTACATTTTTTCCCAATGCAGACTTGCAAGCCTCTCCCTGACAATACTTCACTTGCTGCTGTTGCATAAATGCTGTTATTTGTAAACACGACTCACCCTGACCAGCAGTTCAGACAACCTCGAGATTGTGTGATACAAAGAACATACTGAGTATCAAAGGGTAGATTTCTGAGTCAATCATTACCAGCAGCTTTAGTGCACAGCATGCAAAGCGGTTACCATTGTACAGTAACGTGACAACTTAAGATGAAACGCCAACATACAGAAAAAGAGCTGCCTGGCAATCTACTGATTTTTACTCCTACTCTGCTTAAAATGTTCTGATATTTGGTATCTTTGACTTGGATCATATTTTGAGAAGCTGTACAATCTTCTCTGTAAACCCCCTCAGGGAAGAGACATTGGAATTTATTTACAGCCGGCATGTACTAAATGTTTGCTGAATGCATTATCCTTTAACTTAATGCTGTCAGGTGGTCATGGACAATGAAAATCAGGTTGTTCTGATATATATTCTGATAAATCAGATAGAGAGAGGCTATCTTTTGTTTTAGGAATAAATTACCATCCATCACTGAGGATCTGGAAGGGTTTTTTTCATTCAAACATGTGTTGTGATCTGGAAGATTTTACCGATATGGACAGTAGAAGCCAACAGCAAAAGTAGAAGGGAGATGTGCAAGTATTTTAAATAAGAATAAATTATTTGCAGACAAAAAACAGAAGTAGGGGATTCTTTTTTTTCCCCCAGAGCCACTGTGATTCAGTTTACTGAAGTTTTTTATACTTGATTCAATGTAGTGTTTCTAATTTTTAATCTAATTAGAAAACATATTGATTTATAGAGTTTGCGATCATGGAGCACAAGCACATTGTCTTTAGGTCATGAGTGAACACTACCTTTAAAGAGTTAGATGTAAGAATTGAGAAATAAATCAAGAGATGACAGAGAAGGAATTGCAATTTACAGAGGGGGAATTCAATGTCAAATCAGGCACAGAAAAATAAATACTTAGGAAAGAAAAGACCTGGAGCTCAAAATTTACCTCTGAATAAAGCTGCCCAACTGATTTAATGAACTGACTTTAACCAACTTCTGTTCCAATATCAGTCCCTGAAAGTTTTTTTAGTTTGAAAGGATCCCTGGCTTCCAGCAACATTGATCTCTTCACCTGACTTGGCAACCAGAAATTAGTAAAAACAGTAAATAGGGAAGGAAAATTTACATTTTCTCACAATTTTTGAAATATGTTATTAAGAGGAAAATAGATATTGTATTGTATAAGGTTAATGTAAAACTGAAATAATGTAAGCTCTGTAATATTTTTGAAAATTTATCCGAGGTCAAATCCACACGCATAATAATTTTTTTTTAGCAGAATTTGTCGTGGTAATTATGGCTTGATAGTCCAATAAAGTCTTACTTGGGTCTCATTGAATTATAAAAACCTGGAATTTTCATCAATTAGCTAATGTCATTTGATTATAATGGAGTAAGCTGGAAATCACCTATCTGCCTAGATAGGTGTAAATAATGACAGTAACGTCTAAATGTACACATTCTGCCAGGCATGAACAGAAATTGCAAATGCTGATAGTTTTATCTATCCAATCCAGTTGCTAAAACAGTCATGAAAAATGAAAGAGACATCAAACTAAAACCAAAAGAAATAGCATGCAAATAGGAAAGACACAAAGGAGATAATAAGAATTCAAAACAGTGTATAATGAAAAACTGTCAAAGGATATCATATTTTTTTTAGTTTAGTGAAATGGATGGATGGCCTCAAATAAAATTTATAAAATGTGAAAATAAGGAATAAGTGGCCATATTGAAGAATTGTACCACCGTTTATAGCAAAGTAAGAGGAAAGTCACAAGGAAACTTATTAAATAAAGGAGAGAACTTGAGTATAGATGTTGGAAGGTTATGTCACAGTTATATAAGATGATGGTGAGGCCACATTTAGAGTATTGTGTTCAGTTTTGGTCACCATGTTATAGGAAAATATTGTCAAGCTGGAAAGGGTGCAGAGAAGATGTACGAGGATGCTGCCAGGACTCAAGTACCTGAGCTATAGGGAGAGGTTGAGCAGGCTATGGCTTTATTCCTTGGAGCGCAGGAGGTGTACAAAATCATGAGAAGAATATATCGGATAAACGCACAGTCTTTTGCCCAGAGTACGGGAATCAAAAACCATAGGGCATAGGTTTAAGGTAAGGGGAGAAGATTTAATAGGAACCTGAGGGGTAACTATTTATACAAAGGGTGGTGGGTGTATGGAACAAGCTGCCTGAAGATGTAATTGAGGCAGTTACTATCGCAACGTTTAAGAAAAATTTAAAGAGGTACATGGATAGGATAGGTTTAGAGGGAAACGGGCCAAGCATGGGCTGGTGGGACTTGTGTAGATGGGGCATATTGGTCGGCGTGGGCAAGTTGGGCCGAAGAGCCTGTTTCCACGCTGTATGATTCTATGACTCAATTACTCTAAATTAATATAAGCACAACAGCAACAATGATGAAAGGAATGGCATTAAGGGAGAGAAAGGCCCAAGATCTGATTGTTTCCATCTCAGAAACAGGTAGAGAGGATGGCAGAAACTTAATTTGCAAATTTCAGCAGCTCTCTTGATTTAGGATTGGTTCCTTTAGATTCCAAATCCACACACACTGTTCAATTATTTATGAAAAATGATAGGTAAACCAGGGATTAATCAACTAGTTCTACTAATATCTGTGGTTAGGGACATTATAAGAATTTAAAATTAAAGATAGAATTTGTCTGCAGTTTGAAAAATTTCAGCTGAGCAGAGAAAGCCAGTGTTGATTTGGCAAAAGTAGATCATTCCTAATGAACATAAAATGAATCTTTTTTTGAAAAATAGTTGAAGCAGTGGGTTTGAGGCTGCATTTGAATTTTATTTTACAGAATGCAGCTAAAATATCTAACATCGGGTCTCTTAGCTAAAGGTAATTTAATTAATAGCAAACCATCGCCCGCCGGGGGCTTTGACTCTGACATCGGGAGGGGAATTGGGGAGTGCAGGGGAGGGATACGTTTTTGACTTCCATCACAGCGAGGAGGAGATGCGCTGTGATGGATGTCTGTGTAAATTGTGTTGTGTCTTGGGTCTTTTTATTGTGTGTATGACTGCAGAAACAACATTTCATTTGAACCTCAATGAGGTTCAAATGACAAATAAAAATTGTATTGTATTCATTTTGTATAGAAAATACTGAGTGGGAGTTAACTGAGTAAGGGATAGAGGATAGGTAGTTGTGTCGTGTAAAATATTTGGTTGGGGTCTCAACTACGTACAGTTTTATCTATAACAAATGTATAAAAATTTGCATTATTTGGCCAGTTTAATCTTCTCATGCCAAATCTCTGAATTCAGTTACTGTGAAGGTCAATAGAAGTTCAAAGAACAGCAAATCTTGCATAGTTAATGGCTTTGCAAAAAGTATTAAAAAATCTCAGATTATTCCACAGCCCCAAACTGGCAGCTACTGCTAAAGGGCCTGTTCCACTTTCACGACCTAATTCATGACCTTTTTTACTCGTGGACATTTTTCCTACGAGTACCTACGACTAGCATTATGGCCTGCTACGACCTACCTACGACCTCCTACGACCTTGTGACGACCATGCTGCGAGTATGAGTCAAGGGCAAACTCAGCAGAGGTCGTGAATTAGGTCGTGAAAGTAGGACAGGCCCTTAATGCTTTTACTGTTCCCATTTGTAGGTACTTTGGATACATCTTGTTTCTTCTGCTGCTCTTTGATCTTTGCGTTTTGCAGACTTACATTCTGATCTGATCTGATTTCACCTCACTTCTTTTTCTTCCTCTGTAAACTTCCTGCAGAAAACGTACAGAATCTCTGGAGGATTTTAGGATTTATCCAAAGATGTTTGGTGCCTTGGCTCCACTCAAGCAATATTTCTGTCATGTTAGTAATTATGGAGACATTCTGCTTTACTGTCCCATAGTATTCCAAGGTAATTGTCTGTTGCATGTTCTTCAGCTTTGTGACTGAGTGGGAACCAGCCATCAACCTGACTTCAGAAGAAAACTTGACAGGGGGTATAATATGGTGAAATTAGGCCAAGCTATTATTAAAATAGTAAGAGCTTATCAGCAGTAGCACATTAAGATTTCTTCAGCTAATGGCATCCTATTGCTATCTTCCTCTGAATGTTAGTTACAAACCTGCAAACTTTTCCACTTGACATAAGCTGTCAATTTCATGGCTTGTTTAATAAATACTTAGAAAATATGGGAATATGAGTAAACCATTCAGCCCATTAGCTCATTTTCCCATTCAATTAGATGAATCACAAAAGAAACACATCTCAACTTCCATAACACTCACCCAGTTAAAATAAATCAAATTCAGTGTAAAAAAATTATATTATCCTCACCTGTTCAGGGAAAGAATCCAAGATTCTCACACCCTTTGTGTAGGAGGAAAAATGTTTTCGTCATTCATTCCATGGATGGCTTAGTACTAAATTTCACAATTATATCTGATATCTGATCTTCATATTTGACAACAATAACCAGACACCATTGTCTCTTTAAAAACACAGGCTGCTAGGTACACTGCGTGTGGCCAGATAAAATGACAAGCAATTGCTTCGATCGACACGTGGCAATGAAACTCCATTAAACAATGTAACAAACAGCCTTCAGTATTTTTAGCTTGAAGTAACAAAAATATATTTTTAGCTGTTAAAAATAACTTTGTATTTGCAAACAACTCATTGTTTCACGGAGTGACCACTAGGTGGTTGGAGCGAATCCCTTACTCGGTTATAGTGGACAATCGGCAATAACGGACACCATTCTTGCCCCCCCCCCCCCCCATGGTTCGTTATAACAAGGGTTATCTGTAGTTAACATTCGTGTATGGTATGAGTTGCCTGAATAACATGGAAAACAAAAATGTTCACTGTTTGTGACAATAATAAAGATTCCAATGTCAATAAAGGATAGGCATAACTGAGTGAAGGCCATTCATTAGAATATAATTGACTGGTTAATTAGAAATGTCAATGAACTGTACTTCCTAAGATGTTCACAAAGCTTGATTGCGGAAAGTAATGCTCATTGTAGTTTCCTTTGTGAGTTAGAAAAACAAACATCTTTCTGTGGATGTGCATAATTCAGTTGATTCTTTTAAAAATGTATTTCATTTAGGGAATATGGATGCAGTTAATGGATTTTGAAAAAGAAAAGGCTCATGTTGACACTTACACACGTCGAAGCAGATAAGAAAATGGAGTGCGCTTGAAGAGACTAGGTAAAGAATTTTTATTCCTTCCAATAAAAGAGTTGGTATGCATTTTGGGTGGGGAATTTCAAAGTCCATCAACAAAGGTGTGTTGCGAGTGCCAGGGCAGACTAAGCTAGCCTTGTGAATCTTTGTCACAATGGTATCCTTTTTTTAAGTAAGCAGACCAAAACTTTACATAGTACTCTAAATGTAGTAAAAGAAATTCTGGTAAACCAACATCTGCAGTTCCTTGGGTCTAAAATGCACGTGTCCCCACTAATTATTCTGCTAGTCATATCCTTAAGGAACTCCAGTACATTATGGTAGTTGAAAATGAATTCCTTTTCATAAATTTATGTCAACTGTTCAATCCCATTAATCTTTTGCAGCTGTTCTCTTATTACAACCTTCATCAATATTTTCCCTATTACTGATGTTAGCATTACAAGTCAGGAGTCTGTTCTTATCTCTCTTCCTTCTTTCTTATATATGGGATCTCTTTTGCCAGCCTCCAATCTGTAAAACAATTCCAAAACACATAGACGTTTGGAAGATGATGAGTAAAATATCCGACCTCTCCATAGCCACTTCTTTCAATAAGCTGTAGTTCATGAAGGCCTTCTGTTTTACTTCAGTTCTTCATTCTCAATGCATTGCTCCAGAAGAAAGCAATCTAGACTGCCCTAGATATTCAAATCCTCCATCACTAGTACACCATGACTGTAATACGCTCCATCATACTAAAGGTTCTGCAGCAGCTCACAGAAGCTGTTTTTCCTTACAACCTCTTCTACAAAGAGCAGAACATGTAGGGGGACAGCACCACCAGCAGGTTTCTCTCCTAGTGACATTGTGTGCTGGCTTGGAAATATATTACTTCCTTTAGGGCAGGGGTGTCAAACTAATTTTAGGTCATGGGCCGGAATGAGCAAAATGCGACTTCATGTGGGCCGGATCAGTTGTGCACGCGCGAATGCACGCACGCGTGCTCCCACAGCTTTCGTTGCCTTCGTTTTTTCAACCTGCTCTCATGTGTCTCAGTGTCTGCTATAACTACAAAGTGTTTCATTTTACGAATTTCGTTTCTTATGAAGAAGATTGCTTAGCAAGCATTACTTTTATAGTTGGTATTAACTTACAGTCGTAAGCTACAAGAAAGTTGTGATGCGAGAGAGACAAATCAATGCTATTTTGGCTAAGATTGTTTCGGGAGCCAAACCCTTTCCATTAATAAACCATTTGAAATCGAACATTAGCAGACACAAATGTAGACCTAACGAAACAAATTGTAAATTTTGGCTACACAACTGCACCTAATTTTTATTAGCCTGCTTCCAGCAATCAAACTCAGACAATGAACATAGTTAGCCTCTAATTTTTATTGAAGTGATCACATTTACAATAATAGAATAGTCAGAAAATGAATGAATCACAATGTTATGACACTCAATATTTCATAATGCATTTTGCTTACATGTCGCAGTGCATCAAACAGTGTCACTAATTTTTCACTTGCTGCTTCCAGACACCTGACGTCTCTTGGCTTTAACCAGCCTGTCAACATCAGGGACCAGTTTCTGGGCAGTTGTGATTTTCATAATGTCATTTAGATGTCTGTGTGTCAACTGTGAGCGCAGCTTGGATTTGTTAATGTTCATTTTGTAGAACGCCTGCTCATAGAGGTATGTTGTCCCGAAGATGTAAAAGATCTTTGAGGCAAAGTCTGTCATCTGGGGGTACATCGGTCCCAGGTATTGATAGAATGAGTCCACACTCACAGTCTCAAATTTATATTTCAAAGGCGAGTTACACTGAACTTCAATTAGTTCCATTTGGAGTTCCTCCGGCACATCTGATGCTGCGCAGGTTGACGGCAAACAACGAGCAAAATAGTGAGAATTCCTTCTCGAGCTGAGTGAAGACTTGGAAACGATTCTGAACCTCACTTTTCAGTCGTGATATTTTGTCCTTGTACCTGTCCACATTGTCATTATTCCCATGAGCGACACACACAGACTGCAAAGAGGGGAAATGAGCTGGGTTGCTCCGGGATAGTTGCATCTCCCACAGGCCTAATTTAATTTGATAGGCACGAATGCTGTCATAGTATTGGGTAACATGTTTGTTGCGGTCTTGCATGTTAACATTAAGCACATTTAAGTGCTCTGTTATATCCACCAAAAATGCAAGATCATGAAGCCAGTCTGGGTCACCCAACTCTGCCACTGGCTTCCCTTTCTCGTTCATGAACAGTTCAATTTCCGCACGTAATAGAAAAAAACTTTTGAGCACAGACCCTCTGCTCAACCAGCGGACTTCAGTGTGGTAGGGTAGGCCATGTCCAATATTACTTTCGGACAAAAGAGTGTCAAATTGCCGATGGACGAGTCCCTTGGCTCTAATGAAATTAATCGTTTTGATTAGTACATCCATGACATTGTCCATTTTCAGGCTCCTGCTACATAACGCCTCTTGGTGTATAATACAATGAAAATTCCAGAATTCCTACTCTGGATTCTCTGTCTGAACTTTCTCTCTGAGTTTCGCAACAACACCCGCCCTTTTCCCGACCATGGACAATGCGCCATCTGTAGCCACGCTGACAGCGTGATTCCAGTCAACCCCCGGTCTGTCAAAGGCCTCGTTGAGGCTGAAGAAAACGTTGTTTGCCATTGTAGTGTTTGTCATGGGCACCATCTCCACGAACTCCTCGATAACGGTCAAAGATGCATCAACACCATGAATAAATATTCCAAATTGAGCTACATCAGTCACGTTGGTGCTCTCATTAATTGTAATAGAGAAGGCAACAAATGATTTCACTTTGTCTTTTAGTTGACTGTTCAAATCTCCTGCAAGGTCCCTGATTCTCTCTGCCACAGTATTTCTTGACAAGCTGATATTACCAAAAGCCTGTCTCTTCTCAGGGCACACCAGCTCAGCCACCGTCAGCATGCATGCTTTGATGAATTCCCCCTCTGAGTATGGCTTCGACACAGCAGCTATTTTGTTGGCCATAATATAATTGGCCTTGACAACTCCATCATGAGTCTCTCAACTTTTGGTGAACACTGATTGCTGTTCTTTCAGAACTGCTTCAAGCTCGTTTACCTTCTACGTTCTGAGTCGTCCTGCGTATTTGTAATATTTTTCTCTGTGTCTCATAGTGTCGTTTGATATTGTGCTCTTTTGCCATAGCCACTTGTTGCGAACATATCAGACACACAGGTTTGCCGTTGACCTCACAGAAGAAAAAAAGATCTTTCAGATTATCGTTGAATATCTGACCTTCAATGTCAACTTTTCTTTTCTTGGGAAGCATTTTGAACCACAGCAGCAAACAGTCTCAGCCTTGCTACATGTGCTACTTACCCGAGTACTCTGTGTGTTTATACTGTGCCTGACGACGTAAGTAGGGCCCTAGTGGTCTTCAGTGCAGGGTGGTAAGTGCTTATGCATATCGGGTGGTTAACCTCTGGTTATTATTTTCTAAGTACACACAACAAGCTGCCGGCACAGCAGGCGGCACAGGCAGCGGTGGGAGAGAGAGTGAGAGGGAGGGAGTGCGGCGAGAGAGAGAGAGCGGCGAAAGAGAGAGAGAGAGAGGCGAGAGAGAGCAGCTGCCGTACAGATACAAAATAAATGGTCATGAAAATACTTATTTTTTCCCCAAATCATCCCGCGGGCCCGTGCTTTAGGGTCTAAATCCCGTACTTTAGGGTCTAAACGCCATCCATAAGACATAAAGCAAGAATGGGAGCAATAGAAGCATAATTAGACATTCGGCCTAATTAGACATTCGGTGGGGGACTCAGTGAGTTGGACTCAAACTCTGTGGAGCAACAGGTGACTGCTTTCCTCCAGTCTAAGGGAATTGAAGTGGCCATTAACAACATTGAGGCACGTCACCTTCTCCCTCGGAAAAACAAGTGACAAACCAGCCGTAATATTAAAGGTTTGCGAACAGAAAGCATAAAACCATTGCTAAGGCAAGGAAAAAAACTGAAGGGATGTCAGATGTCTACTTGAATGAACATCTGACAAAAAAATAATGCAGACATTGCCAGAAAGGCACGCTTCCTGAGAAAACAGAGGAAGATTCAATCTCATCTTGTCCACTTCCGGTTTGTGTTGTTTTTAAATTTGCTTTAACAGGGAGGGTGGTTATAATTTAAGAGGAAAGTTTAATTTAAAGAAACTTTGTGTTCGTACAACTATGAAGAGTATGTGTATTTCAATCTGTGGGTTGAAATTGTGGAATAATTTGGATATGGAACTCAAACAAAGCACAAACATTACTCAGTTTAAGAAGAAGTGCAAAAAAAATATTTTCCATAGGTATAAGAATGAGGAAGGGTTGTGATGATGGTTGAGTTTTAGTTTATTGACACAGTTGTACATAGAATTTGGATAATTGTTTATAAATTGTATATATGTATGTTTGCATGTGTGCATAGGCATGTATATATCATATGACGCTGTGAACCTGACCATTCAAAAATGTTGCCCTCTGCTGGTTGTAATAAATCCAATTACATAACTAATTGCTATTGAAAACATTTGCTTTTAGATTATATTCTAAATATATTAAAATTAAACACCAAATAAGATCTCAATTACAAAATTAGATGCTGCATTGCTTAAGTAATAATTTATGGAAAGAATGTATGGCAATCCCTGCCACTGATTACTGGGTTGGGTACCTTGTCATTGGATACTTGGGGCTGTACATGCACAAATGTTTGTTAGGGTATTGCAGCTTGGTTTTGTGTTTTACAGTGTTTGTATTTGTTCTGCTGTTTTAAACATGGTCAGAACCTATTCTATTCCATATCATAGAATTAAGTATTTATAGGGTTTTTCAATCTTTCACCCTAACTCGGGCAGAAGATGGTCAGAAGTCAATGTTTAGCTGTTTGGATATATGTTGATTTAAAATCAGAAAATCTGTCCCAAGATACAACAATTATTTTATCTTGTCAGTTTTGCTGTTCCTTCAGAATTGTAGTGTGCAGTTTTCTTTTGCACATAATAAAAACATATTTATCAGTTCTATGGTGCATTTGCTCCTCAACAAGAATTATCTCCGAGTGCAAGAATATTTCAAACTTCTTTTGTGGATGACTTATTTAATGTTTGTACTGCTTCTCTATCTTACTTATAGCCAAATTATAAAAAAGTATTTTTACTTACTGCAGAAACTAGAAAACATATTTACAAAGATGATTTAAAATCTGACGGAATGCAATTAGGAAAAAAAAAACTGGCTGAGACTCTTTTATTCCAGAAAAGGGAAAAGGCGGAGAAGAATTGACAGAAACCTTTAAAATTATGTAAGGGTTAATAGGTAGATGTACTGAAGATGTTTCCATTTGTGGGGGAGGTAAAAACAAGAGGCTACTAATAAATACAATGCAGAATTCAGGACACTCTGAGTTCACAGGAAATTCTGAAAAGGTGTAACTCTTTTCAGGAAAGGGATTGAGGAAACGATAAGACTGCATTTAGAGGAAATATTTAAGTTATTAAAGGAAAAAGTATTTGTCTTGAAGATAATATTTTCCCAGGTGTTCCATGTATTCTCTGGGTCCTATTCACAGTTCAGGGTTCTTTCTTGGCCTCAATTCCAGCTGATTTTGTTCATGGTTCTCTTTCCTTGGTATCATTTCATCTTCTGTCAAAACTAATGTTACAACCTTGGTCAAGATATTCAACCCCTGAACCACCTTTCCTTTCGGATTAAAGTTCAATTTTAAATATTTGTTCATTCTCGAGGTATTCAACAGGTCATCCTTTCCAGTTCTGAGACAAAACCCCCTGAATCTTTTAGATCAGCTTTCAGTTCTTTCCCAATCCAGAAAATATTCCAGCCAAAATATAATGTTATGGTCCTGGACAGTGACTGATTTCTCTTTGATTTTTATGTAGATTTCAGCATGGTTCACCATGCTGACCTTGCATTCAATTTTCTAGGTGCATCAAATTGCTCTGGCACTGTTTCATCCTTTCATAACATAACCCCTTGCAACTCCAGAAATGGCTCCTGGAGGCAACAAATTCTAATCATTGACATTTTTGTCCCAGCAATGCTGCCCTCCAGTAAAACCGTAAATTGGGAGATTTGATTTCACATGAACCACCTCAGTCTCTTTGTTGTTTCTCTCACTGCCTCTGTGTGCTAAACCAGCTGTTCAACATTGACCCAATCATGACTGATGTAGAAGCCAAACCTGATTTGTTTATAGGAAGCTGAATATGCTGGATGACACAGCCAACTTGGGTAGAGGCAATGACAAGCCATATCCACAAAGCAGCAGGAAAAAAAAGATCAATGAAGTATCCATACCATATCATATCATATCATGTCATATACCTATTAAAAGTCTGATCTTGTACGTGTGTATATGTGTGTGTATATGTGGTTGTCTTTACATCTTCGCAAAAGCACTACGTGGTAACAATTACATTTTGACATATTCTGGTTGACATTTTTCCCGTCGAGGCCGGAATCACCTTATCTGAACATTTTATGCTTTATTTCTCGACTTATTCTCGACTCATTACTGATTAAAAGTCTAAAAAAGTAAAAAGACTTTGAAATTAAAACCACCAGCTTCAACTGATGACGTCACAATGGCTCAGCTAGCAGAGATAGAAACATAGAAACATAGAAAATAGGAGCAGGAGTAGGCCATTCGGCCCTTCGAGCCTGCACCGCCATTCAATATGATCATGGCTGATCATCCAACTCAGTATCCTGTACCTGCCTTCTCTCCATACCCCCTGATCCCTTTAGCCACAAGGGCCACATCTAACTCCCTCTTAAATATAGCCAATGAACTGGCCTCAACTACCTTCTGCGGGAGAGAATTCCAGAGATTCACCACTCTCTGTGTGAAAAAAGTTTTCCTCATCTCGGTCCTAAAAGATTTCACCCTTATCCTTAAACTGTGACCCCTTGTTCTGGACTTCCCCAACATCGGGAACAATCTTCCTGCATCTAGCCTGTCCAACCACTTAAGAATTTTGTAAGTTTCTATAAGATCCCCCCTCAATCTTCTAAATTCTAGCGAGTACAAACCGAGTCTATCCAGTCTTTCTTCATATGAAAGTCCTGACATCCCAGGAATCAGTCTGGTGAACCTTCTCTGTACTCCCTCTATGGCAAGAATGTCTTTCCTCAGATTAGGAGACCAAAACTGTACGCAATACTCCAGGTGTGGTCTCACCAAGACCCTGTACAACTGCAGTAGAACCTCCCTGCTCCTATACTCAAATCCTTTTGCTATGAATGCTAACATACCATTCGCCTTCTTCACTGCCTGCTGCACCTGCATGCCTACTTTTAATGACTGGTGTACCATGACACCCAGGTCTCGTTGCATCTCCCCCTTTCCTAATCGGCCACCATTCAGATAATAATCTACTTTCCTGTTTTTACCACCAAAGTGGATAACCTCACATTTATCCACATTATACTGCATCTGCCATGCATTTGCCCACTCACCCAGCCTATCCAAGTCACCTTGCAGCCTCCTAGCATCCTCCTCACAGCTAACACTGCCCCCCAGCTTCGTGTCATCCTCAATGAAGATTTCATCCTATATTTGACACGTTATTCGTGATCAAAGCTTTAAAAATGCCAACTTTCACAAGATATTTACAGATTCTGATTCACATTTTTCCCCTCTAGGCAGAGATCACTTTCACTGAACATTTTATGCTTTATTTCTCGATATTACTGATTAAAGTTAAAAAAAAATCAAAATACCTTCAATTTCCAACCGACCAGCTTCAACTGATGATGTCACACTGGCAGTTTCAACTGATGATGTCACAATGGATAGACTAACAGGGGAGGGCAAATTGCTATTGCAACACGCAGGGCAAGTGCCATTGGAATTTTTTTTTAAAGAGCACTGCTGAGGGAGGCAAGAGGAGTGCTGGAATCTTACGTTCGGGAACGGCTTGAGTTGGAGGACCACGTCTCCCATGGGGGCAACGGGTAGGGAACGGGTGCGTTGGGGGAGCAGACCCAACGGCTCTGCACTTCGTCTAGTTAACTAAAAATAAATTAAATTATTAAAAATCAATGAAATATCTGTTTAAAAATATAAAAATAATGATAAATTTAAAAAAAGGAAACTAAAATAATCAAAAAAATAATTAAGATATTAAACCAAATGCAAATTGGAGAAAACTTTTGTTTACCTGATTGCAGGCACAGGTTCAACTCTCAGATTCCTAAGTTATGGGCCTGCCCCACTTTCACGACCTAATTCACGACCTCTGCTGAGTTTGCCCTTGACGCATACTCGCACCATGGTCGTCACGAGGTCATAGGAAGTCGTAGGTAGGTCGTAGCAGGTCGTGATGATAGTCGTAGGTACTCGTGGCATCAAGTATGTTGGGGCTTTTTTTCAACATGATGAAAAATGTCCACGAGTAAAAAGGGTCGTGAATTATGTTGTGAAAGTGGGACAGGCCCTTTACCCTGCCAGGATTGGTGCACTGATGTTGGACTCCATGAAGAAGAATTAAGCCATAAAAATGCCAATGGAGCTCAGTCAGCAAACTTGGATTTTTAAATTTGTATTGGAGGCCCAAACATTTTGCTGCATGGGTAAATGCTGGCCATTTAGCATGGAAATCCCAAAGTTTGTTGCCGTTTACACCTTGGGTGAGTCACGACGTTCTTCAATTCTACATTGGAATGATTGAAACCATTGTCTTCACTCCACCACAACAACCTCAATTCCTCAGCCAAGAATACATTTCTTCTCCTGAATACTTCCATAAAATGAACTAATCTATCTTCAAGCAAATATCCTGTTAAATTGAAGCCATGTTAAACACCACAATAAATTAATCTATATCATTTTTGTTTCCTTCCATTCCGCTTCCGTTGCACTCTCCATGATTATCTTATCTAAACATTCTCCTGGCATCATTTCCTATGATCAATATTACATCCATTTATCTATATCTCTCTATATCTTTCACCAGCATTTTGTTTTAACCAAGTAATAGATGATTGTATTCCCCCAGATTATTCCAAATATTCAGTTTGTTCATGGTTGACCAGAGCAGCATTGATTCATTATTTTTCTGGTATTTTTTGATTTCATTTGAAAATGCTCTGACGCTATTTTTTAAATCAGATTGCTTGAAATTGCATTCCTGTATTTAATCCTGGATTAAATATACTCCACAGGTGCCTCCCACAGGTTAAATGGGCGAGAAGGTTTACTTTATCTATGAAATTTCTCATTAACAAAAATTACATTCCTTTCCTGGCATTGTTTCGGAAATAAATCAAACTGCTTTTAAAGATTGTGGAATAGTTTCTACTGCAGTTTCAGTTGAGAGTGAGTTGATTGACAGCAATTTACAAAAGAAAATCACAAATGAATTGGCTGCATAATAGGCATACTGATTCCTGGAATGAAGACATTCCAAGATGGTCGATTTATCTATTATAGACAACTAGTGATTCGCTTCATTAAGACTTGCATTTCTTTCCCTGACAATAGTAAAATTTAATGCAATGGGTTATGTTTATGCTCTTCGAGTATATATTTCTGCACTTTGTCTGCTATCATAGAACTAATAGGAATAAACATTTTTCACCATAATTAAAAATATTGTGGCCTTATTTACAATAGACGTTTCTCAAGCCTCATCTCATACTTTGTAGTGTACCTGTATTTACTCCCGGAAGCTAATTGATATGAATGTGCTTCTTTATGCAAATACCTGTACATGTAATCAGCTATCAATTCATAGCAACAGTGACAATATTATAAATGCCCTGGCATCAATCCAACATTTCAATCTTTTACCAATATTCAATATCACCTGATCTTACATCTCCCAATAAACTTAGCAAACCACAGAAATAATGGAATTGCTATGGTGTTATATTTTGCTGGTGCTCTTTTAGCAAGAATCAGTAGAACGAAGGAAACAGATTGACAAAGCTTTAAATAAGTATCACAATAGGAATGTGATAAGGCACATTGGAGATATAAAACATAATGTTTCATGAGTAATTGTACAGCGATAAAGTAACATTAGAATCAGATGGTTAGAATAAACAAGACAGCATTTCCAGTAATATAATTGGTGCTATAGTTTACAGTGTACTGTATACTTTATCTGTTTATTCCAGTTTATACATTAAATACATTAATTATATGCAAATGTACAAACATATAGCATGTTCCTTTTTGTAGAAAGTGAAGATTAGGAAATGACTTGAAACAGATCTTTCTACAAAAGATTTTAGAATGGTTTGAAAGTGTAGATGAAATGATATTTCCACATGGAGAGAAGCAGAACCAGAGACCATACTCCCAAGAGGTCCACCAATAGGTCCAATGGGGAATTCAGGAGAAACCTCTTTATCAATAGAATGGTTAGTATGAAGAAGTTGCTATTATACATAGTTTCAAGTATAGTAGAGATTAATTTAAGCAAAGGTGGTAAAATATTTGAGGGTGAAGAAGCGGTGAGGTTAGATGAGGACAAATGGGAAAGGGTTTTCATGGAGCACATACTGGGATTGGAAGGTTGGATTGAATAGGCTAGTTCTGTGCTGTAATTATGATGTTAGTAATGAAATTGTGTGCCAAACGTATAAATTATTTAATTGCTATTTATCATCTGTCTATCACAGATTAGATTTCTAATATAAAGTATCTCAGAAGATCTTGAGGTCCAGGGTCTTGGTTAAACTTTGCCCAGTAATTTAATCAGATAACATACTTCTATGTTTTGCTATAACAAAATAATTTTAGTGACATATAACAATAATTTCTACGTCACTGCAAAAGTTCAACTGGTGTGGGTCACTTTTGTGTAACTGATGTGGGTCACTTTTGTGTAACTGATGTGATTTCTAAGTTAGTGGCAGATAGAATTATGTCATTACCTGTGCACTGCTCCTTTTGGAAATAAGATTACGTTTAATGACCATCGTTAAACATTTGCAGGAAACCATTTCTCTGCTGAAATGCTTGCTTTTAATATTTAGATGAAAAACACAAGAAATAAAAGCAGAATTAAGTCATTTGGCTCTGCTGTCCATCAATAGTATCATAGATGATCGTTTACATCATTACCATCTTCCTGCACTATCCACATATTCCTTGACTTCCTACCCAGTAATAACGTACTAAGGTCTCCCCCTACTACCTGATCTTGTTCCCAGCTCCAGGAAGATTCCCCAACAATCCAAAGCCTTTCTGATACATGTTACTCCCTCTGCCCCTTTGAAACCCGAACTTTCTGATCCATTGTGGTCTGTTTCTGTCATTTATTCCTCCCCCAGCAACCATGTTCTGATGCAGCAATTCCCCTGGGCTCCCAATAGAGGCTGATCTCTACCCATCCAGAGCTGCAGTTAAAATTTGTAACATGCTGAGCAGAACTGAAATGATCATTAAGGGGCCTCTGAAATGTCATGTCGGGTATTCCTTTGGAGATAAGAAATTCTTTCCTCCCTTTATTTGAAAGAAAGCACATTTGGGTTGTTGCATGCTTCTCAGGTACAACTATCCACAGCTTACATGTGCAGATATTATATAATCATTGAGCATTTACCATTTGACAAGGAGGTTCCCAGCCTAATTTTACTTTCAAGCACAGGATCTCTGCAGGCCCATTCTTAGTCACGTGTGTGACCAAAAAGATGAAAAATTGTGGAGTACATCTCTTCTAATTCTGAAAGCATTACAGGTACATTTTTTTTGTTCTGCACATATGATTCATATTTTTTTCGGTATATCGTGAAATTTTCATATGTTACGCTGACAATGTTTGTTTAATGTCAGAGGTCAAATAAGATGGGTCACGTGTGTGACATCACACGGAAGCATTTTACAAACTGAATTTTTTTTAAACTAGAATGTTCATATCTTTAGCAGACACGCATTATAGTTATGTAGGTAGGAAAATTGCGATTAATAAGATTAATCTCTTACAATAAATTTTTAATGTATTACTGCGATTACATCAGGTCACGTGTGTGACATTTTGGTTCACTTTCCAAAGAATGGGCCTGCAGGTGTTCAATCTTTTAGGACATTTAAGATGAATTGATTGTTTCTGTCTCCACCACTCTTTTAGGCAATGTACTATTGGTAGTAGCCCTAAATGTAGCAGGCATGAGGATTGAGATCATTTTAGAATTCAGCAAAAAATGACTAAGATTTTGATTAAGCGATGAAAAATGGGTGTTCTTTAAGCTTCTGATTCTAAAGTACCTGCATTTGACTTTAATAATCTTTTTATATACTTGTAGAAATGAGTATGTGTAAATATTCAATGAATGCACAAGTGGACTGTATAAAGTTCTACAAGTATATAAAAAGATTATTAAAGTTAAATGTAATTACCTTACCATCAGAAACTTAAAGAAATGGCAGAGCAATTAAACAAAAACTTTGGATCTGTCATCACAATAGAAGAAACAGATAACGTCTCAGTAATGCAAGGGAACCAAGAGTCAAAGGAAAATGAGGAAATAAAGTAAATTAATATTAACAAAAGAGCCTCAGAAATTAATGACACTAAAAGCGGATTAATTCTCAAGCCTGTATCCCAGTGTACTAAAAGAGGCAGTTTTGCAAATAGTGTTGTGTGGAACATCAGTTGTCATCTTTCAGTAATCTATACATTATCAAACAGTCTTTAATGATAACTGGTTAGCCAATCAATAGTAGTGAGGAAAATACTGACATGTATTATAAAGGATGTGATTACATAACATTTAGAAACTATTGATGGGATAATCAAAGTTAATATGGATTTGAGAAAGAGAGAAAATGTTTGAAAAATCAACTGCATATTTTGTTGACAATGTAGGAAGGAGTATGGTATTGAAATTAGGGGTCAACGATGGAGTATGCTCAAATATCTTCTCTTGCTCCTATTTTTTGTTTTTTCTCATTTTCCTTTTAATTATTCTACCAATTATATTAAATATATTTTATCTGGGTGCTAACCCATCTGCTAAGGGAAACATTCCTATTATCGAGGTTCTTCTTAATTTTACACATCCAAAGTATGTCTCCATCACCTCTGTTCTACCCTTAGATTATGCAACCCTTCTCCTTATGCACAATTTCACAGTGCTTGTAACATCCTGGTAAATCTCTTCAGTATGCTGCCCAGTGCAATCACATCTTTCATGTAAAGTGGTGACCTGGCATTTATCCAGTACTTACGCAGTCTCTTCTTTCGTGGTGTATACAGTTCTAACAATTTCTCCCAGCTCCAACATTCTATGACATGGCTAATAAAGAAATGGTGTCCAGTTATCTTTAAATACCTGTGGATATGCACTCTAGATACCCTTCTTCCAGAATACTTAATAGCCTGCTATTTATTATCTATTCACTTCCCATGTTGCACCTCCTCAAATCATCCAGGATGCTTTGATTTTCTCCCACTTTCCAAAGATTTACAATTTGGTAGGTTAAATTGGCCACTGTAAGTTGCATATATTCTGTACTTGGCTGGTAAAATCTGGAGGAAGTGGGGAGATGTTGGGAATTTAGGATTAGTGTACGATTAGTGTAAATGGGTGCTTCATGATTGGCATAGAGTCAGTGGGCTGGAGCACCTGTATCCATGCAAATCACCAACAGCTTTCTTGTCACAAAAACGGCGATCAATCATTACTTTTTTCCCCACCCGCACATCTTTTTTTCCAGCTTTCTCCCTCCTACTCCAATCAGTCTGGTCCTAACCCGAAATATCGCCTGTCCATTCCTACCCATATGCCGCCTGAATCACTGACTTCCTCCAGCACTTCGTGTTTTGTTCAAGATTTCAGTATCAGCAGTTCCCTTTGCTTCCTGTTATTGATTCAGTTTTGGATTCAATGGCCACTCTCCCTGGGATCCCTTAATAACCACCACAGCCGTAGCTGTGCAGAAATGTTAAAACCTCATGGAATAGCTGCTATCCATTGCTCACATGAAGGAAAAGCTTTGGCTTTGCTTTGGCTGTCCTTTATTTGTTATATGAAGCACAAATTCTATTTGAGTCCTTCTGTCAAACCCCCAACAAATAGTCCTTCTGTCAAACCCCCAACAATGATAATTTAAACAATTACCTTCAATAACTGATTTCTCTGCAAGTGGAAATATAATTGGTGTATTCAAGGTTACACCTGTCATCATCTTCAGCAATAATTTAAATACACTTTGTGCTTACATGTAATTACAGATATTGGCCACTGAGTGGTACTGCTTGCAGTCAGAAACTTGTGATATTTTCTGTGGAAATCTTTTATATTTGATCCTTTTTTGCCTACTATAGGATATATCTTTATTTATTAACAACATACTTTTCATCTTCATGCTTTTGTTGCTTGCAGCCCCTGCTCATTTTATAATTATTTTCCTGCCCACCCATGCTAACTTCTGTTCTCTCACTGCATCTCTCCAACTTTATTTTTTCCTCATGCCTTGTATGGATATGTATTTAAGATTTATAAAACCAAAACACCTCATTATCTACATGATGGCAAGCCTTATTGTAAACTGCAACAAACATAATGCTCTTAACAACCCCTGTTAATACCATCTCAAATAATTCTGTTAAATTAGTCCAACACAAACATTCCTTCATAAATCCAATGTGTCTGTTTCTGACTAATTTATGTCTTTCTAACTGAAGGTGTACATCGTCCCTCAAAACATTACTATAATTTGCCCACCATTAACGTTAAACTAACTGGCCTGTAATTATTCAATTTATCCCTTCCCTGGTTAATTTTCAACTTGCTACATTTTGTACTCCTCACTTGTGCATCTCTATCTCAATATTTCAATCTGTAACCAGTCTCCACTTTTGGCTCAACTTGCTTTAGATTGCTAACACAAGTCTCGTGCGATTCTTCTGTGGAAGAACAATAGCCTCCCATCTCTCTTAGTCTGGCCAATGTTGGACTAGATAAAGAACAAAGAAGTGAAAAGGAATGGAGACAGATTCCAGGAACTAGACTTGGTTGCACCTCAGAATCTGCAGATGAGGATCCCAATATATGATAAAATCATATGTCATTGATTGGAATGTAGACACCACTCCAAATTAAGCTCCATGCTCACTTAATGAATTTGGGTTCCAGGCACCACTAAATATACTGTCAATTAATTGATCACTTGATAGAAGGCCAATGTCACGTGGCTATCCCATCTGCTTAGAGTCTGCACCTCTTAAAGAATAATATGGAAGATATTTCATGATGACAGAACAAGAGATCAAAAGCTCTAAGATTTCACAAGTTTTTTATTAGTGGTATTGGTGGAAAGGTGCAAAGAAAAAAAAAAGGTATTATATCCATAGGGAACAAAGAGGTCCTTCAGATACAGTTAAAAGGTACCGAAGACTGCGCTGCCAGGAATTGATCCTTGGAAACTGGGATCCAGCCTTGCAGGAGGTTCAGTGATCTCAGGCAAATGACCTAGTTCAATGAATACGACCAAGTGCTAAAGATTGCTGCTAAATTCTCCAAATCCCAAACATTTCCTAACGACAGTAAATCTGATACATATGCAAAAATTCCATTGATTTTTGGCTAGCCAGGAGTTGAAGCCAGTAGCAGGGGTGAAATAATTGAAAATAATTGTATCAAAAGTGTCTAATCCTTTCTCACCTTGCACCTTATTTTCAATTCACACTCTGAGTTTCAAGTCACAGAAGGTGTAAGCATTCACCTTGTACACTGACCCACTTCCCTTGAATCACAAGCTTATTAATTTGTCTGTTGCTCCTTTCAAAAACCTGGAAGTGTTGCTAGCCAATAACAGAGTAACAAGAAGATGATGATGATGAAGATGCACTCTTTCCCCCAATTTCATACTTATAGCTACCAGCTGAAACACTGATGCTACAGTCACTTTAAAAATTGTAGTGCACAGTGATACATCTGGGACAAATCAACTTCAATTACAGCTAAAGCAGCAAGCAAAACTAACACTTGAGGCAGATTATTGGGAGCCGCAGATGTTCTGCTTCAGAAGACTATTCAAGGGCAGGTTCCAAAAGCAAAAATCGGCCTGGGGGAGCAGAGGATCAGTCTGGGGGGCAGATTAAAAACAAAAATTGAATAAATTATTGGTGGGAGTAATCTATAGGACATGTTAAGTAGACTATGACATTAGACGTAACATCAATCAAGAAATAACAAAAGCCATAGATTCGGCAAATTAAACTGGCAAAGGAAGTCTTGAGTATGAGTTGTATAAAGATGGAACTGCAGATGCTGGTTCACAAAAAAAGACACAAAGTGCAGGAATAACAGCTAGTCAGGCAGCATCCCTGGAGAACAGAGATAGGTGATGTTTCGGGTCAGATTGGGACCCTTCTTTAGACTGATGGCGTGGGGGGTGGGGTGGGGGAAACGTGTGGTAGGTAATAGGTGAACACAGGCGAGGGGGTGGGGGGTTGGTAGGCAGATGATTGGACAAAGACCAGAGATTAAGAAAAAGCAGAAGGTGTGAGACAAAGGGATTAATAATTTGCGAATTGTGAAGCTGGAGGAAGGTGTGTAGGTGGGGAGGGAGAGAAATAGATGAGAGTCCAGGTGGGGCACAGGGGGAAGAGGGGAAAAGAAAGGGAGGATGTGGAGGAGAAAGGGGGGGAGGTTGTTATCCCTTCCCCTTTCTCCCCCACAACTTTCTTCTCCCACCCCCCCTCCCCCTTCCCCTGAACCCCACCTGGACCTGCGCCTATTTCTCCCCTCCCCCTACATTCTTTCTTCTGGCTTTACAATTTGCAGCTCTTTAGTTAGTCTATGTCTCACACCTTCTGATTTTTTATATCTATGACCTATGTCCAAACAACTGCCTATCAAAAACCCTTCTCGCCTGTATTACCTGTCAAGCTTTGTCCTGCCCATCCTCTCTTCCATTTTTCTTCCCCCCCCACCCTACAATCAGTCTGAAGAAGGGTCCAAACCTGAAACCTATCCATGTTCTCCAGGGATGCTGCCGACATGCTGTGTTGTTCCAGCACTTTGTGTCTTTTCTTGAGCATGCGTTTATGGAATGTTTTCAAAACTATTGTCTTGATCATTGGTGCACAGCATGATGGCTAGATTGATAAACTAAACCACTCCTGAGTGCCTCTGGTGAGAAATACAATTTACAGTATTTTAACTGCACATAACCAAATACTAATATGTTTAGTTATGTTTATAAACCAATATGCTGGGTTTGTTCCTACAGCCACTGCCGCGTTGCAGTTCCTTGCTGCTCAGCTTGTTGCTTGTGCACTAGTGGGTCCACTCACCACGTCCCCAGTGCCACTTCGCAACCAGCTAATAACCTCAATTTCTCACGACAGCAGAAAATAGCAGAATGTAGTGAGAGAAACAGGGTTAATGGTTCAGCTTGTTGACAATTCATCAGAACTAGTATTTATTTTTCCTTTGTTTATTTTCTGGCAGTAAATTAATCCTCTAATAATGCTAGTTAATTGCTGCCATGAGCTGTTATCTGTTTTTTTTGTGTGAGACTTTATAGAATGTTTTTGAAAAATCCAAATCCGTTTTGTTGGTCACATCCTCTAAAGATTGTAATAAATTTATCAAAGATAATTTGTTGATTCTGCCTAATTATTTTAGGATGTTTAAGTGAACTATTCATTCATAGAAACATAGAAACATAGAAAATAGGTGCAGGAGTAGGCCATTCGGCCCTTCGAGCCTGCACCGCAATTCAATATGATCATGGCTGATCATCCAACTCAGTATCCTGTACCTGCCTTCTCTCCATACCCCCTGATCACTTTAGCCACAAGGGCCACATCTAACTCCCTCTTAAATATAGCCAATGAATTGGCCTCAACTACCTTCTGCGGGAGAGAATTCCAGAGATTCACCACTCTCTGTGTGAAAAAAGTTTTCCTCATCTCGGTCCTAAAAGATTTCACCCTTATCCTTAAACTGTGACCCCTTGTTCTGGACTTCCCCAACATCGGGAACAATCTTCCTGCACCTAGCCTGTCCAACCCCTTAAGAATTTTGTATGTTTCTATAAGATCCCCCCTCAATCTTCTAAATTCTAGCGAGTACAAACCGAGTCTATCCAGTTTTTTTCATATGAAAGTCCTGACATCCCAGGAATCAGTCTGGTGAACCTTCTCTGTACTCCCTCTATGGCAAGAATGTCTTTCCTCAGATTAGGAGACCAAAGCTGTATGCAATACTCCAGGTGTGGTCCCACCAAGACCCTGTACAACTGCAGTAGAACCTCCCTGCTCCTATACTCAAATCCTTTTGCTATGAATGCTAACATACCATTCGCCTTCTTCACTGCCTGCTGCACCTGCATGCCTACTTTTAATGACTGATGTACCATGACACCCAGGTCTCGTTGCATCTTCCCCTTTCCTAATCGGCCACCATTCAGATAATAATCTACTTTCCTGTTTTTGCCACCAAAGTGGATAACCTCACATTTATCCACATTATACTGCATCTGCCATGCATTTGCCCACTCACCCAGCCTATCCAAGTCACCTTGCAGCCTCCTAGCATCCTCCTCACAGCTAACACTGCCCCCCAGCTTCGTGTCATCCGCAAACTTGGAGATGTTGCATTCAATTCCCTCGTCCAAATCATTAATATATATCGTAAATAGCTGGGGTCCCAGAACTGAGCCTTGCGGTACCCCACTAGTCACTGCCTGCCATTGTGAAAAGGACCCGTTTACTCCTACTCTTTGCTTCATGTCTGCCAGCCAGTTCTCTATCCACATCAATACTGAACCCCCAATACCGTGTGCTTTAAGTTTGTATACTAATCTCTTATGTGGGACCTTGTCGAAAGCCTTCTGAAAGTCCAGATATAACACATCCACTGGTTCTCCCTTATCCACTCTACTAGTTACATCCTCGAAAAATTCTATAAGATTCGTCAGACATGATTTACCCTTCATAAATCCATGCTGACTTTGTCCAATGATTTCACCACTTTCCAAATGTGCTGCTATCCCATCTTTAATAACTGATTCTAGCAGTTTACCCACTACCGACGTTAGACTAACTGGTCTGTAATTCCCCGTTTTCTCTCTCCCTCCCTTTTTAAAAAGTGGTGTTACATTAGCTACCCTCCAATCCTCAGGAACTACTCCAGAATCTAAAGAGTTTTGAAAAATTATCACTAATGCATCCACTATTTCTGGGGCTACTTCCTTAAGCACTCTGGGATGCAGCCTATCTGGCCCTGGGGATTTATCGGCCTTTAATCCATTCAATTTACCTAACACCACTTCCCGGCTAACCTGGATTTCACTCAGTTCCTCCATCTCATTTGACCCCCGGTCCCCTGCTATTTCCGGCAGATTATTTATGTCTTCCTTAGTGAAGACAGAACCAAAGTAGTTATTCAATTGGTCTGCCATGTCCTTGTTCCCCATGATCAATTCACCCGTTTCTGACTGCAAGGGACCTACATTTGTTTTAACTAATCTTTTTCTCTTCACATATCTATAAAAGCTTTTGCAGTCAGTTTTTATGTTCCCTGCCAGTTTTCTTTCATAATCTATTTTCCCTTTCCTAATTAAGCCCTTTGTCCTCCTCTGCTGGTCTCTGAATTTCTCCCAGTCCTCTGGTAGGCTGCTTTTTCTGGCTAATTTGTACGCTTCATCTTTTGTTTTGATACTATCCCTGATTTCCCATATTATCCACGGATGCACTACCTTCCCTGATTTATTTTTTTGCCAAACTGGGATGAACAATTGTTGTAGTTCATCCATGCAGTCTTTAAATGCCTTCCATTGCATATCCACCGTCAACCCATTAAGAATCAATCGCCAGTCTATCTTGGCCAATTCACGTCTCATACCCTCAAAGTTACCTTTCTTTAAGTTCAGGACCCTTGTTTCTGAATTAACGATGTCACTCTCCATCCTAATGAAGAACTCAACCATATTATGGTCACTCTTGCCCAAGGGGCCACGCACAACAAGACTGCTAACTAACCCTTCCTCATTACTCAATACCCAGTCTAGAATAGCCTGCTCTCTCGTTGGTTCCTCTACATGTTGGTTTAGAAAACTATCCCGCATACATTCCAAGAAATCCTCTTCCTCAGCACCCTAGCCAATTTGATTCACCCAATCTATATGTAGATTGAAGTCACCCATTATAACTGTTTTACCTTTGTTGCACGCATTTCTAATTTCCTGTTTGATGCCATCCCCAACTCCACTACTACTGTTAGGTGGCCTGTACACAACTCCCACTAGCGTTTTCTGCCCCTTAGTGTTTCGCAGCTCTACCCAATTCGATTCCACATCCTCAAAGCTAATGTCCTTCCTTTCTATTGTGTTAATCTGCTCTCTAACCAGCAACGCTACCCCACCTCCTTTCCCTTTCTGTCTATCCCTCCTGAATATTGAATATCCCTGGATGTTCAGCTCCCAGCCTTGGTCACCCTGGAGCCATGTCTCCGTGATCCCAACTATATCATAGTCATTAATAGCTATTTGCACATTCAACTCATCCACCTTATTACGAATGCTCCTTGCATTGAGACACAAAGCCTTCAGGCTTGTTTTTGCAACACTCTTACCCCTTATACTATTATGCTGAAAAGTGGCCCTTTTTGATTTTTGCCCTGGATTTGCCGGCCTGCCACTTTTACTTTTCACCTTGCTACCTATTGCTTCTACCCTCATTTTACACCCCTCTGTCTCTACGCTCACACATTTAAGAAACCCTTTCCCTTTAACTCCATCCTCCACTATCCCATTCTTACTTAAAATCTGGGTGTTGCATTTTCCTGATGACATATGTTAGGCTAACTCTCTTATACTTCCCTTGGTTCTCAGCTTTTATTGGAATGACGGAATTATATTAAATTTTCTAATCATAGATTCAGAATCATGCAGCATGTAAACAGGCCCTTTGGCCAAACTTGCCCATACTGATTAAGATCCCCATTTACACTCGTCCCATTTGCCCGTGTTTGACCTGTATCCCTCTAAACCTTTCCTATCCATGTACCTATCCAAATGTCTTTTAAATGTTATTGTACCTCCCTCAACCATGTCTCATGGAAGCTTCATCCATAGATGTGCCATCCTCTGTGTGGAAAAGCCCCCCTCGGGTCCCTATTAAATCTTTTCGCTCTCACCTTAAACCTATGTCCTCTAGTTCTGATTCCCCGACCTAGGAAAAGACCCTTGTGCATTAACCCTATCTATGCCCCTCATGATTTGACACTCCATTATGAGATCCATCCTTCAATCTCCCTTCATTTACCATCTCCTTGTTTATTTACTAAACATTTTGATTGCTCAAATGCCCTTCATTGTAAAACCAAATACAAAATATGTGTATTATCTCTGCTATTTACATAGTACCCATTATTTATTCCCCAATCTCAACCTATCAGAACAGCAGTCACTTTTACAAGAAAGTCTACACATTTGCCGTCTTAATTACTTCTTATGCCTACATGATTACTTTTGATCAGCATGGGAATCAGCAGCTGCAGACAAGCACGCCCCACCACCCAGATGATCACCTTCGTGAAGGCCGGAGTGCAGCTGCCACGAACCGCAGCAGCCAGGAATCCATCAGGAATCCTGGCGACTGCGCAGGGCTGGCAGCTTTCCGTAGACCTGGTGAAACAGCTGAAGTTCCCACAGCACATTGCCACGACCACCCTGAGGCCAGATATCCTCCTGGTCTCAGAGGCGACCAAAAACATCGACTTGTTGGAACTGACAGTGCCGTGGGAGGACCGTCTGGAGGAGGCCCATGAGAGGAAGATGGCCAAATATGAAGAACTGGTCATAGACTGCCGCAAGCAGGGCTGGAAGGCAAGGTGTATGCCCATCGAGGTTGGCTGCAGAGGTTTTGCAGGGCAATCGCTCTACAAAGCCTTGAGTGCACTGGGCATCAACGGAGTGGCAAGGAGAAGGGCCATCAAGAACACCACAGAGGCAGCGGAGAAGGCCTCGAGATGGCTCTGGATCAGGAGAGGAGGTCCATGGGGAGGAGCGAATGCCACCTGAACACAAGTCGTGGTTTGATCAACCACGGCTGGGTCGCCTGGGTGAGGGTGTCTGATGTTGAAAGACCCGAAACACCCAATGACCCCAGGTTACATCACTGATGATGTGTTCAGGAGCATCTATCGATGTATTTGTATCAATGATGACTTTTGCCCAAAGACATCTAAATCTCTTTATATATCAGCATTTCTTATTCTATCACTATTAAAATAACATGTTGTATTTCTGTTTTTTTAAACCAAAATGGTAACTTTATATTTATCCGTCACATTGCGACTACCCTCTACTTGTTCACTCAACTTGTTCATATCATCTTGAAGTCCCCTTCTGTTCTTCCTACAACTCAAAAATCCATCCATTGTGCTGTCAGCAAACGTAGAACTTATTACCTTTGGTTCCCTCATCCAAATCGTTAATAAGTATTATGCGTCCCAAAAATATAAATGCACCACGCCCACTGAGCCCATTGTGGAAACAGGTCTTTCGGCCCAGCGAGTCTGCACCTACCAGCGATCCCCGCACATTAACATTATCTTACACACACTAGGGAGAATTTATACTTATACCAAGCCAATTAACCTACAAACCTGTATGTCTTAGGAGTGTGGGAGGAAACCCAAGATCTCGGAGAAAACCCATGCGGTCACGGGAGAATGTACAAACTCTGCTCAGACAGCACCCGTAGTCGGGATCGAATCCGGGTCTCTGGCAGCAACTCTACCGCTTATATAAATATTTTGCAGGAAACTAATGACCGGGATCTCAGTTGAACCAGCCACTTCAATACACGGGTGGGTCAGAGACTGATGTCCTGTGGCGAGTGATTCATCTCCTGACTCCCAAAGCCTGTCCACTATCTACAATGTATAGGTCTGGATTGTGATGGAATAATCTCGACTTGCCTGGATGTTTACACTCCATTAAATAATGACTGGACAGCCAAAAGGAAAATTTCCATAAGCCTCTTCAATTAGGGGAGTGAGAAGTGTTTGTCTTCTGACAGGAGGATGTGTTGGCCTGTTATTTTTAAGAAAAACACTGATGTCGTAAAATATTTTTTTTCTGATGGCTTGAGATGTTGATTTCTGAAGCAAATATTTATATCTGACTGTGATGTCTATCTATACTAATCCCATTTGCCTGCATTGGGCCCACATCTTTCTGTTCCTTTCCTATCCAAGTACATCCAATGCCTTATAAATGTTGTCATTGTTTCTACCGCTACCACTTTCTCTGACCATATAACCACCACCCTCGATAAAAATCGCCCCTCTGATCTCCGTTAAATTTCTTCCCTCTCACCTTAAACCTATGCCCTACTGTTTCAGAATCCCCCACCAAAGATTATTTCCCCTTTCTATGTCTTACATTATTTTATATACTTCCATAAGGTCACCCCTCAGCTTTCTACATTCCAGTGAGAAAAGACCAAGCCTATCCATTCTCTCCTTGTAAGTAAAACCTTCCATTCCAGCATCTATGGAGAGGGAGGGAAAGGTAATTAATTTTAGGTTGGCAAGCTGTATATATTGGAATGCCATGGCGTCATTGCCAGGGACTTAGCTGTTTATAGTTTATATTAATGACGTAGATGAAGGGGCTATGTGTATTTAATCCAAATTTACTGACAAAGGTATATTGGGAAGTAAGTTGTGAGGACACAAACAATCTGCAAAGGCATATAGACAATAGACAATAGGTGCAGGAATAGACCATTCGGCCCCTCGAGGCAGCACCGCCATTCAATGTGATCATGGCTGATCATCCACAATCAGTACCCCATTCCTGCCTTCTCCCCATATCCCTTGACTCTGCTATCTTTAAGAGGGTCTAGCTCATTCTTGAAAGCATCCAGATAACCAGCCTCCACTGCCCTCTGAGGCGGAGAATTCCACAGACTAAAACTCTCTGTGTGAAAAAGTTTTTCCTCATCTCCGTTCTAAATGGTTTACCCCTTATTCTTAAGCTGTGGCCCCTAGTTCTGGACTCCCCCAACATCGGGAACATGTTTCCTGCCTCTAGCGTGTCCAAACCCTTAATAATCTTATGTTTCAATAAAATATCCTCTCATCCTTCTAAATTCCAGAGTATACAAGCCCCGCCACTCCATTCTATCAACATGACAATCCCGCCATCCCAGGAATTAACCTGGTGAACCTACGCTGCACTCCCTCAATAGCAAGAATGTCCTTCCTCAAATTGGGAGACCAAAACTGCACACAATACTCCAGGTGTGGTCTCACTAGGGCCCTGTACAACTGCAGAAGGACCTCTTTGCTCCTATACTGAATTCCTCGTGTTATGAAGGCCAACATGCCATTTGTTTTCTTCACTGCCTGCTGCATCTGCATGCTTACTTTCAGTGACTGATGTACAAGGATACCCAGATCCTGTTGTACTTCCCCTTTTCCCAACTTGACTCCATTTAGATAATAATTTGCCTTTCTGTTTTTGCCACCAAAGAAGGTATCCTCACATTTATCCACATTAAACTGCATCTGCCATGCATCTGCCCACTCACCCAAACTGTCCGTCACCCTGCATCATCATAGCATCCTCTTCACAGTTCACACTGCCACCCAGCTTTGTGTCATCTGCAAATTTGCTAATGTTACTTTTAATCCCTTCATATAAATCATTAATAGTAAGATTAAACGAGAATTTACCAGTTTGAAGTTTGATCGTTATTTTATGAGGAGTAACGTTGAGGGATTACGTGAAGAACCCCGCCAGGACGCATGCGTGTCATTCTTCAAAGCAACGGTGTGAAATCACAGATAACTGTAATGACTAAACATAGTAAGATTAGAGAAGATATACCAGTTGAGTATATGATCAAGGGTGGGAGCGGAGGGCACGTAATCCCGCAACGTTACTCCTCATAAAATAACGATCAAACTTCAAACTGGTAAGTTCTCGTTTAATCTTACTATTTTACTTCGGAGTCACGTGAGTGACTACGTGAAGATTTTAAAGCTGTGATTTCATGCCGTGGAAACGAGTCCATGCATCACATCTGCCGTGATTATGGGGAGAATAGTGTTAACATCATTAGACATCAATACGATATTGAAAACCCAACGATAAATATATTAACACCAAATTATAGCCCCTATTTATGGGGTAAAATTATATTACAGAACTTAAAATTGTTTCTGCAAATGTTCCAGGTTCAATGACTGGTTTGTTATAAAATCGTTAGAAAGTTTTCTCCGTTGACCATCCTGCTGTCTTGAGGATTTGGTCCATAGGAACATCCAACTTCATAGCTGCAGCCCTGGTGGAGTGAGATTTAAAAATGCTAGTGTCTACTCCAGCCTTTATTAGGACCTGTTTTAGCCATCTAGAGATGGTCTGGACTGTCACTTTTTTGAGTGGCTGTTTGTAACTGATTAAAAGTGACATTTCTTTGCCTCTGATGATCTTAGTATACTCCATATATAATAGTAAGTGTGTTACAATACAGAGACGATCATCTGTCGGGTAGGCCCTGAATTCTGTTTTTAGGCCTGCTGACCCCTGTCTGTTCTGTTTGACTAATTCATTGATGTGAAAGTTAAATTTCCAGATGAAATAGTCATGTTGTCCAGCCTTAGTTTCTGTAGCGACTGGACCCTGTTTTCATAGTCAGTTTCTGTAGGGACAGAACTGTAGCTGGAGACCAGTTTCTTAACATGGTCAGTACAATGCTCACATCCCATATTTGGGTGTACCTGGTTCTTGGGGGATTAACATTAAAAATGCCCCTCATGAGTTTGGTTACCAGGGTGTGTCCCAACAGAATGCCGCTCTGTTCCTTGCCACAGGTATGTTGACAGAGCACTTCTGGCGCAGTTGATGGCACTATGACTGAGCCTCTCATCGTAATGGAGGCTTGCCAGGTATTCCAGAACAGACGGGATGTTCATAGATCTGTGGGTGATGTTATTGCTGTGACAGTACTTTTCCCATTTCTTGATGACACCAAGTACTGTTTTTTGGTGGACTGTCTGTGGGCCGCTGAAATAATATCCACTGTTCGGTCCGTCAGTCCCAGGTGTAGTAGAGGTGCTTTCAAACTCTACAAATTAATAAGTTTATATAATTGTGACATGGGTAACTTCCCCTTGTTGCGGGATGAACCAGTAAATTAAGTCTATGATGGATGGTGATGCATGGTTCTAATACCATGTCGAGTATCACCGGGACCCATGGTTGAGTAGGCCAATCGGGTACTATCAAAATACCAGACGCGGAGAGTCTTGCTGCATTTTCCTTAATACCCGACTGATGAGGCAGAAAGGAGGGGATGCATAAATAAACAATATCCCCCAATGCAGCGAAAATGCATCTGTTGCCGCTGACCCAGGTTCTGGTTCCCATGAACATAATTCGATAACTGGTGTGAGCCTGGATGCGAATAGGTCGATATCTGGTGTTCCATACCGTGCTGTAATTTCAGCAAATACATTTTTATCCAACATCCATTCAGTGTTTTCATTGAATTTGTGTGACCTGTTGTCTGCCACTAAATTTAGTTTACCTGGTAAGTAGGTAGCTGATATCCAAATATCTCTCTGGATACACTATTGCCAAATTGTGTTGGCCAGATTGTCACATGATGTCGATTTGTTTCCACCCATATGGTTGATATATGCTACCACGGTGGTGTTGTCAATTTGTAGTCTAACATGCTGGTGATATAACCCAGAACAATATGACTTAAGGCCATGGAATGCACTTAAAATTCCCAGGTACTTTATGCCCAGTGTTTGCAATAATGATGCCTCCTGTGCATTCCATCTCCCCCACAGCTGGAGATGGAATTGGTAGCACCCCAACCAAGTGCACTGGCATCAGTTTGTAGTACGATAGACGGGTTGCTGATAATGTTTGGATTGGAACAATGCCTAATGTTATCTTTCCACCATTTTAGTTCCATTATGGCCTCTGTTGGTAGCTTCATTGGCCTGTCAAAATGACCACCATAATTTTTGAGTGCTCGTATTTTAGCCCTCTGTAATTTTTGATAATGTAAAGGTCCGATTTGTGTGGCTGGAAACGCAGCCACTATTATGCCAATTTTACTTCGGAGTCACGTGAGTGACTACGTGAAGAACCCGCTCAGCGCGCAGGCGCGGCATTACGCCAGCAGTGCAACAGCGGCAGCAGCGGGAGTTAGGCGCTCCCGCTACAGAATTAAACGGACCGTCAGGTGAGTACCCTGAGGTCGGGTTTCTTTTACAGGGGAGCCTTTTTCTGCTTGTGTTTTACAGGCAGAGAAAAAGGCTCTGGAACAAAACTGTCCCCTGTTCGAAGAGGAACGTTTTTCCGTCGGGGAGGGGGGCAGCAACAGGCGGTAGGAGCGTTTACCCGGTGTTCCGTAATTCCCTGACACCGTGCCGAGCCCAGCCCGCTAGTACCTGAGCAGCGGGCTGGATGCATAGCCACCCGAAGAGGCATCCGGCAGGTGTTCCCGATTTCGGACGGGACGTCTCTCCACCCGCACGGGGGGAGAGAGAGCCGCCTGAGCCGCTGGAGCGGCTCTCGGAGCAGGTGCCTGCGAGACGCGCTGCTTGAGGGGCGCTCTCGCTTCTACAAGGCACAAAAGCTCTAGAAGAAGGCGGTAGGAACAATTACCGGGCGCTCCGCTATCCCCATCACCGCGCCGAGCCCAGTCCCGCTAGTGCCTGAACTGCGGGCTGGATGTCTAGCCATCCGAACAGGCATCCGGCCGGTGGCGTCCGATTCGTCGGACGGGGACATGTCTCCACCTAAATGGAGGAGAGACAGCCGCCTGAGCTGCATCCAACAGCTATTGGAGCAGCTCCAGCGAGATGCGCAGAAAGAGCGCTCTCGCGGAGGGAGGTCAGGCACCCCCTCCACAGTGTTCTGTACACTGCCCTCTGCTCCCTCATTACTGGAGGCTAGCATTGGTGACCAGGGCTGGGCTGGTCTGGAACAGGGGCAGGCGGACGAATTCGGGAGTATGCCAGGGGTGCAGGAACAGGAAGAGCTGTTGGGTGTGGTGGACCGCTTTGTAGCAACCTCACGGGCTGGAGCACCGCTGGAACCAAGAATGGCGGCCAGCATCAACCATCTATCCAATAAACCATTACTGGAAAAGGTGCTCGCTGAGGTGCTGAAACAACACACAGCACCAGAAAACTGTGAGGCCCTCAAAGTAAAAAGTGTCAACAGCCAAATCTGGGGGCATGTGGGGTCACACATCCGGACCCAAGAACTCAAGCTACAGCGGATCCTAAGGCTCCTGACGTCGGCCATCACAGCCTTTGCTCGTTCCGTGGAGACCACGGAGATGGATACCTGCCAGCAGGATGTGCTGGCATTAATGTGTACCACACAATTTGAAATCAACAATCTCCGGAGGGAAACATAAGACCTGCCCTCAATCCCAAATTTGCTGGCTTGTGTAAAACCCCAGCTGCGGAGACAGACGCGCTGCTATTTGGGAAAGATCTCAATAAAAAACTGAAGGAGATGGAGGAAGCATCAAAAACCTTCGGCCTAATGAGGGCAGACCCCGGGACGAGCAAACCAAGACCTCCGATACCCAAGCGGCAGCACTCCACGGCATCCACCAGTCGACGTCCGTAATATGGGACTGGTGAACGCTTGGGGTCCGCACATTATCCCCAAAGATCTTTTTAGATCAGGGCCCGCAGCGGACCCCCTGGAAAATGCGCCTCCCCCCAACATCGCCAGCACGTCAGAACAGAACCTTCAGGAAAATGAAGAAATAGAATCGCCAATAACCATGGAGGTAGGTGGGTCTGGTTCCTACCAGCATATAGAGAATAAGGGTGCTTTATTAACAGGGGGGAGATTACACTTGTTTAAAGAAGCATGGGGTATGGTCACGAGTGACAAGTATATACTCAACAGCATTAGTGGATATAAAATACAATTCATGTCAGAAAAAACGCCGGCAGTTCAACATTGGCCCCAAAGGGTATTTCTCCCTCCGTCAAAGAGAAACGTGAGGGACAAGCTGAACTGGTGAGACTTATCACAAAGGGGGTCATCGAAAAGACCAAACATGAACCTTTGGAATTTGTATCGAATATATTCACTAAAACCAAAAAAGATGGTGGCTGTCGCATCATCATTGACTTAACATCACTAAACAAATTTGTTAAGTATATACATTTCAAAATGGAGACATTTGTTACTGCCAAACAACTGAAATTCAAAGGACACTTCATGGCAAGCATTAATCTTAAAGATGCTTACTATCTAGTACCCATATACAAGGATCATCGCAGATACCTAAAATTTATCTGGATGGTACAAAGCATTGCCCTATGGGCTAACTTCAGCCCCAAGATTATTCACAAAAATATTGAACCCAGCCATGGCAATACTAAGAAAACAAAAACATATTGTCATGGCATATCTGGATGATATTCTGATAGTAGGGAAAACGATGGGATTGGCTGTGGCAGCAGTATCAGCTACAAAACAGCTCCTCGAAACTCTGGGGTTCGTCCTACATCCAGATAAATCTAAGTTGAAGCCATCCACTATCATGGACTACCTGGGCTTCACAATTAACTCAGTCCATATGACTGTTACCTTGCCAAAGGCAAAAATGGTTGAATTAGCACAATCATGCAACAATTTAATGGTCAACGAGCGACCAACTATTCGACAAGTAGCAAGAGTAATTGGGGAAATGGTAGCAGCATTTCCAGCTACACAATTCGGACCTTTGCACTATCAAAAATTTACAGAGAGCAAAGGTACAGGCAATAAAACGACATACAGGTCACTATGATCGTGTCATGAAATTACCCACTGAAGCAATATCAGAGCTACAGTGGTGGGCAGAAAACGTTTGGCATAGTTTCAGCCCTATCTTTATCACTAACCCTACTTTAGTTATTCAAACAGATGCCAGTGCTCAAGGCTGGGGAGCGACTAACTCCATATCCAGCACAGGTGGTAGATGGACTAACCTAGAGTCATCATTACTACTTACACTGGGCATTAACTATCTAGAGATGTTGGGCGCCTTTTATGGTTTAAAAGCATATGTATCTAATATGCAGCACTTGCATGTTCGGTTACAAATTGATAAATACTACGGTGATGGCTTATATTAACCATATGGGTGGCATAAAATCATTATCATGCGACAAATTGGTCAACATGATTTGGCAATGGTGTGTCAAAAGACATATTTGGCTATCAGCTACTTACCTACCAGGTAAGCTAAACACCCATGCCATGAGAAAATTAAACGCCTGGGTTGCAAGTTTGAACAGACCTTACCTGGAACTGGGATTGTCCAAACAAACCATCACCACCATGTCGGCATCCCTTCGAACATCCACCAAGAGGCAGTACTTAACCAGCATCAAAAAAGGGAGAAGTACTGCCAGGAAACAGGGACAACATACGCAACAGCCACAGCCACCAACATACTGGAGTTCCTGGCCTATCTACACCACGATGTAGGGATCAGCTACAGTGCCATCAACACAGCGCAGAGTGCTCTTTCTGCTTATCTCAAACCAGCGCCAGGACAACAGGCGATGGGATCCCATCCACTGGTGGTAAAACTGATGAAGGGCATTTACAATATCAAGCCCTAAGCCCAGGTATACCCATATTTGGGATATCAGTGTGGTCCTGACATATCTCAGGGAATGGCCACCAGCCAGATCCCTCGGCCTCGAGCAAGCTACACTAAAGACGCTCATGTTGATGGCACTTGTATCCGCTCAGAGGGTCCAGTCACTACACCTATTGCGACTGGACAACATGATCACAGCTCCAGACCAGATCTGTCGTTATCCAGCGACTGATCAAACAGAGCAGACCTGGAACACCTAATCCAGTCGTGGCTTACCCACCAGAACCACGGTTATGTGCCATGACCCACCTATTATCCTACATAGACACAACCAAAATATTCGAGGGAGATGAAAAGCCTTGTGGGTCAGTCACAAAAACCTTATGGTCGGGTGACGAGCCAAACCATTGCGAGATGGCTCAAGCAGGTGCTAGAAACTGCTGGGATAAACACTAACACTAACAAAAATACCATTGTGTTTTTCTACAAATAGACTCATTGGTTGATTACGATTACACTTCCTCCCTCAAGAACTTCGGCAGTGAGTGAAATGAAACTGTTACACGGTTTGAAATTACAGAGCTTTGAAATCTTCACGTAGTCACTCACGTGACTCCGAAGTAAAATAGTAAGATTAAACGAGAACTTACCAGTTTGAAGTTTGATCTGCATTTTATGAGGAGTTACGATGAGGGATTACGTGCCCTCCGCTCCCACCCTCATTATATGGATCAAACTAATAAATTGATGTCTCCTTATCTTTACTATGTTTACTTCAAATAACTGTGTCTATCTGTGATTCCACACCGCTGCTTGGAAGTATGCCGCGCCTGCGCGCTGAGCGGGTTCTTCACGTAATCCCTCATCGTAACTCCTCATAAAATACAGATCAAACTTCAAACTGGTAAGTTCAATACTCAAGCGCCTTGAGTATTAGAAAGGCGCTATATAAATCCCATCCATTATTATTATTATTAATCTTACTATTATTCTTGCTACCAGTCTGATGGATGGTTTTGTGATGTCAATGATTTTGCTGCAAGCCTCCATTAAGGCTGTAACCTTTTCTTTCGGCAAAGTCACTGACAGATTTTGGACACGAATTCCTGTGATTCGTGTTGGGTTTCCTCCATTACTCCTTTTTTATAAGGCCACTGTAGTTCAGCATGTGCTTTTGATTTTTCTTTGCCTGTAAGCACGAACATTCGGTTCGGTACATGCTGAACTGGAGGGTTATGTTTTTGTATAAATTCTATGGTATAACCCTATACTTCTGAAAATATAAGTGTCAGTAGTTAATTTATTCCATGCATCCAGATAGAATTGTAATCTCCCACCAACCTCGTAAGGAACCAGACCCACCTACCTCCATGGTTACTATTGGTAGGTTTGTTACTTTTTCGGCATCCTCCGTGGATGTTGAGGCGCCGGTGTCTGGATCTGTAGTTGGGTCGGTGTTGAGGGTTAGCGCATTCCCCAGGAAGGCCGATCTGGGCCATGGCCTAAAAAAGACCGATGTTGAGTGTTCCTGGCCTTTGAGCTTTCACCAGTTTGTCTTGGCCGACTGGTGGTGCGTAGGGGTGCTGTTTCTGGCCGAAGTAGTTTTTAGACGTTGCTTTAATGAGCCCCAGGGTTTTACCCTCTTCGTCAAGTTCTTTTACCTGTTTTGATAAGTTGCCTCCAAATAGTAATATTGGTGGTTTGGAGGTTCCAGGTTTGCATAGGCCTGCAAATTAGGGTCTAAAGCCGGTTGGATGGCACTCTTCCTAATGCTGTTTACTCGTATTGGTAGTTGCAAAATAAAGCCAGTGCATCCTGGTGATCTTGTGTCATGTCTTTTTCGTTTATTGTGCGGGCGAAAACAGTAATTCCCGCTGTTAGGACTTTCAGAACTTTCTGTAGTTTCAAGTCCCTGGCTCTGATTGAGGCTCCGACATGTTTTCAAATACACTGGTTGACACTGGGAACATTCAGTGATTTGCAGTTCCCTGGTGGTAAGTGTCTTGCTGTGGTGTCTAATAATGCTTGTCCTTATAGCTGGTTGAATGACAAGTAGTCGATACTTGCAGCTATTTCAGGTTCCAGGTTTTGGCCAGTTTGGTCGGGTTGAATAAACTGGGACACCATATCCAATAGGTTTTCTTGCACCCCATGCGCACTAGGGGTATGTTCTGCACACCCCTCTTCAGGGTCAGCCCAGAATTGACCCCCTGTACTCCCCTCTGATGAGGGAGAAACACTGTGCAGCCCTACAAGAGGTACAGCTGTAGGACTTACTAGCTGCCCACTGTGACCTAGTCTCCATCTCCCGGAGCCTGTCACTTTGGAGTATTTGCTCCAACAGCCGCTCCAACTGGCTCCAATGCTCTTGGGCAATGGCCACTCACGGCTGCTCCTGTCCTCAAGCCGCTCCAACCGGCTCCAATGCTCTCGGGCACTGGCCGCTCACGGCTGCTCCTGAAGCCGCTCCAACCAGCCCCAATGCTCACGGGCACTGGCCGCTCGCGGCTGCTCCAGTTCCTGCAGCCGCTCCAACCGGCTCCAATGCTCACGGGCACTGGCCGCTCGCGGCTGCTCTTGTTCCCCCCTCCCAGCCGCTCCAACCGGCTCCAATGCTCACGGGCACTGGCCGCTCACGGCTGCTCCTGAAGCCGCTCCAACCGGCCCCAATGCTCACGGGCACTGGCCGCTCACGGCTATTCAGAGTCGGACTCATCGGAGTCAACGACTCTGTTAGTTTTTTTTGCTTCGCTCTACCGCCCAGCCGTGGCCGGTGCGGGAGCGAAGTCGGGCACAGCTGTTCCCATTACGGGAGATTGACGTGCCGTTGGCTGCTGCTGCTGGCTGCCCGCAACTCCGCGGTTCTCCCCCGCCAGCTTTTTCACAGCCTTCGTGGATCTGGTCCATGCCTCCACCTGCAAGGTAAGTGGAAGGAACGCAGAGTCTCCTTACCTGCTGTTCCCGGCTTTCAAATTCGGCCACTAAGGGGAACGTCGTTCCCCCTGCTGTGACTCGTTGCAATGCGTGTAGCGATATGTCACGCATGCGTCCTGGCGGGGTTCTTCACGTAGTCACTCACGTGATTCCGAAGTAAAATGTATATTGTAAATAGCTGCGGTCCCAGCACCGAGCCTTGCAGGACCCCACTAGTCACTTACTGCCATTCTGAATGGGACCCGTTAATCCTTACTCTTTGTTTCCAGTCTGCCAACCAATTTTCTATCCATGTCAGCACCCTACCCCCAATACCACTTGTTCTAATTTTGCCCACTAATCTCTTATATGGGACCTTATCAAAGGCTTTCTGACAGTCCACGACATCTACTGGCTCTCCCTTGTCCATTTTCATAGTTACATCCTCAACAAATTCCAGATGTTTAGTCAAGCATGATTTCCCCATCGTATATCCATGCTGACTCAGACCGATCCTGTTACTGCTATCCAAATGTGCTGCTATTTCATCTTTTATAATTGATTCCAGCATCTTCCCTACCACCGATGTTAGGTTAACTGGTCTATAATTTCCTGTTTTCTCTCTCCCGCCTTTCTTAAAAAGTGGGTATAACATTAGCTAACCTCCAATCCACAGAAACTGACCCTGAATCTATAGAATATTGGAAAATGATCAACAATGGATCTACAATTTCTGGAGCCACTTCCTTAAGTACCCTGGGATGCAGACCATCAAGCCCTGGGGATTTATCTGCCTTCAGTCCCATCAGTCTACCCAACACCATTTTCTGTCTAATGTGAATTTCCTTCAGTTCCTCAGTCACCCTAGATCCTCTGGCTACTAGTACATCAGGGATATTTTTTTGTGTCCTCCTTAGTGAAGACAGTATGCAGGTGCAGCAAGCAATCAGGAAGGCCAATGGAGTTTTGGCCTTTATTGCTAGGGGGATTGAGTATAAAAACACGGAGGTCTTGCTGCAGCTGTACACGGTATTAGTGAGACCACATTTGGAATACTGTGTACAGTTCTGGGGTCCATACTTAAGAAAGGATGTACTAGCCCTGGAGGCAGTGCAGCGAAGGTTTACAAGATTAATTCCTGCAATGAGGGGATTGACATATGAGGAAAGGTTAAGTAAGCTGGGACTCTACTCTTTGGAGTTTAGAAGAATGAGAGGCGATCTCATTGAAACGTATAAGATCGTGAGGGGCCTTGATCGGGTGGATGCACCGAGGATGTTCCCAATGATCGGGGAGGCTAGAACTAGGGGACATAGTTGCAGAGTGAGGGGGGGCTCTTTTAAAACTGAGATGAGGAAGAACTTCTTCACCCAGAGGGTGGTTAGTTTGTGGAATTCACTGCCCCAGGGAGCAGTGGAAGCAGAAACGTTAAATATATTTAAGTCAAAAATAGATGGTTTTTTAGCTGCCAAGGGGATAAGGGGCTACGGGGAGAGGGCAGGGATATGGACCTAGGTATGGTTAGTATAGTAAGACCTGAGTGATCTCCTGGACAAGTGTCGATCGCCTGGATTGGGGTCGGAGAGGAATTTCCCGGATTTTTTTCCCGAATTGGACCTGGGTTTTTATCCGTTTTTTTGCCTCCCCCAGGAGATCACGCGGTTCTTGGGGTGGAGAGGGGTGATAGCGGTATAAAGGGGAGGGTAGTGTCTTGTGTTCTGTGTCTTGTGTCTACTGTTTGTGGGTAAGTGTGTCTGTTTAGTGTTCAGCCATGAGTGAATGGCGGTGCGGGCTCGACGGACCTGGTGGTCTACTCTCGCACCTACTTTCTATGATTCTATGATTCTATGACAGATCCAAAGTACATGTTCAACTCGTCTGCCATTTCCTTGTTCCCCATAATAAATTCCCCTTTTTCAGTCTTCAAGGGTCCAACTTTAGTCTTAACTATTTTTTTCGTCTTACAATACAATTTGATACAATTTATTTGTTGTCATTTGAACCTCATTGAGGTTCAAACGAAATTTGGTTTCTGCAGTCATACACACAAGAAAAAGAACCAAGACACAACACAATTTACACAAACATCCATCACAGTGAATCTCCTCACTGTGATGGAAGGCAAAGTCTTATCTCTCCCCTGCACTCCTCATTCTCCTCCCGATGTCAGTCAAAGCCCCCGGCGGGCGATGGTAAGTGTCCTGCGGCCATTCAAACCGCGCCGGATGATGCAAGGCCCCGCTTCGGTTCTTGGTGTTGGAGCCCCCGGCGTGCGCTAGCAAGGCCCACGGCCATTTAAAGCCGCGCCGGGCGATGTAAGGTCCTGCTCCAGGTAATTTTCAACCCCGCAACTCGGGCGGGCGAAGTCGCCGTTGCGGAAGCCCCGAAAAGCGGTCTCCCAGCAGGGACCCGCGGGCTCCCGGTGTTACTGTCCACCAGACCTGCGGTTGGAGCCTCCGGATCTCTGGGCTCGGGTCGCAGCAGCGCGCCACCACCGCTCCTCCCGCTCCGAACTCGGCCAGCTCCATGATGGTAAGTAGGACCGCAGCTCCGCGACTGGAGCCCCGGGTCGTTCCGGTTGGAGGCCGCTCCACGGTGCTAGGCCCCAACGACAACGGAGACCCGACAGAGAAAAGGTCGGGTTCTCCGTGCAGGGGAAAGATTTTAAAAGTTTCCCCCCCCCCACCCCCTGCCCCCACACACATACCCAGTTAAAAAAAACACTTTAAACTACATTCAAACGAGACAACAACAAAAAAAACGACAGACGGACTGCAGAGGCCGTTGCGACGTAAGTCGCACCGCCCACCCACTTCACATACCTAAAGAAGTTTTTACTATCCTCCTTTATATTCAATGAAATTAAAAAATCATGTTATATTGTGAATTCTTGTGTGAATGTTATTTGGCTATTTAAACTTAGGCTATTTAAAAATGTTAACCTTTTCTTAAGAAATGGATAGATGTTTAGATCTAGTAATTGAATTTTGTAATTAGCTACAATTGGGTAACTAACTAATTAAATGCTTTAATTTCAGGTCATCCAAGTAAGATTGTTTCATATTTGTTTCAGAATGCTTCAATCTATAATAACTGAAAATGTATTTCAGTTCACTTAATTTTTAAGAAAGTTATGAGCTTTTGACTGTCCTTGATCACAGCTTTTGTGTTAAGTCAATGAAAAAGCAATAGGGACCAAGATGCTAATTTCCGAGTATGAAAATGGCCATATCTTTTTTAATACTGAAGATATGAAAGTGAATTAGGTGCCAAATTAAACTTTTTTTTATGCTTTATCTGATGGGATAAATTGCAGACTTGATTTTTATAATCTCAAATTTTGTAACATTGCTATATACTCTGTGCATTCTAAATGCTGCTTGTATTACCGTTGCTGCCTTCTGTTTGTTCCGGATGTCTCTCCGTACCTTCATACCCCTGAATGCAGCTTGAATAGCTAGGGTTGCCCTCTGGATGGCAATTTCCCTTTGCCTTTCACCCCTGTCAACTTTACATTTGACTTTTGTCCTTTGGCACTTGACCTTTGTCCCTTTGCACTTGACCTTTGTCCCTTTACTTTTACTTTACTTACTTTACTTTAACTTTAATTGTCATTCAGGTATACACATAGACACAGTGCACATTGAACGAAATTTCGTTGCATTGACTCTTCAAAGTAGCAGCAGAATATAACATTTATATCAGGCGATCAGTAAAAGTGCTTAGTGTGTCCATAAAAAGTGCTTCATGTGCATAGTTCTGTAAAATAGATATGTAGGAAAGTTTTTAAAAGTGGCAATGTATAAGAAAGTTCTAGCCTCGGTTTGATTGTGAGTTCAATAGTCTTATGGCCTGGGGGATGAAGCTGTTGCAGAACCTGGTTGTCCCGCTCTTCATGCTGCGGTACCTCCTCCCAGAGTTCAGCAGTGTAAACAGTCCATATTGTGGGTGTGTGGGGGCTCCGGTAATGCCCTTAGCTCTTGTCAGACAGCGTTTGTAACCAATGTCCATGATGGAAGGAAGAGAAGTCCCAATGATTTTTTCCGCTGTCCTCACCACTCTCTGAAGGCACTTCCAGTCCGCAGCTGTACAGCCGCCGCACCACATAGAGATGCAGCTGGTCATGACTGATTCAATGGTGCTTCTGTAGAATGTGGTGAGGATGGGAGGGTGGAGGTGTGATCTTCTCATCCTGCGGAGGAAGTACAAACGCTGCTGTGCCCGTTTTACCAGAGATGTGATGTTTGTAGTCCAAGTTAAGGTATCCGTTATATGCACTCCCAGGAACTTGATGTTTTTCACCTGCTCCACTGCTAAGTTGTTGATGCACAGCGGAGTGTGACTGGGCTGATTTTTCTTTCTGAAGTCGACGACAATCTCCTTGGTTTTGTCCACATTTAGGAGAAGGTTGTTCCTGCTGCACCAGCTCACCAGCTGCTCCACCTCCTCTCTGTATGCCTAGTCGTCGTTGTTGCGGATGAGGCCCACTACTGTTGTGTCATCCGCGTATTTGATGATATGGTTAGTAGTGGACCTGGCGACGCAGTCATGTGTCATCAATGTGAAGAGCAGCGGACTCAGGACACAGCCCTGAGGGGAGCCGGTGCTCAGTGTGATGACCGAGGAGGTGTTCTTCCCCACCCGCACAGACTGGGGTCTTTCAGAAAGGAAATCCAGGATCCAGTTGCATAGTGTGGTATTGAATCCTAGGGGTGCCAGTTTGCTCACCAGATGCTGGGGGATTATCGTATTGAATGCTGAGCTGAAGTCAACAAACAGCATCCGCACGTGGGTGTTCTTCTCCTCCAGGTGTTGTAGGCTCAGGTGGACTGCAGAGGAGGTAGCATGCTCTGTGGAGCGGTTCGGGCGATAAGCAAACTGGAACGGGTCAAAACTGGAGGGGAGTTTAGAGACCATGTGCTGCTTAATAAGCCTCTCAAAGCACTTCATTATTATTGGTGTGAGTGCTACGGGGCGGTAATCATTCAGGCAGGTTATTGTGGACTTTTTGGGAACTGGTATGATGGTGGCTGTCTTGAAACATGATGGAACAATGGCCTGGTTCAGGGAGGTGTTAAAAATGTCTGTCAGAACCAGGGCCAGCTGGTCGGCACATCCCCTAAGCAGACGCCCCGGTATGTTATCCGGTCCGGCTGCCTTTCGCTTGTCAATGCCCTCCAGGATTCTGCGGACTTCAGCAGTTTCAAAAGACAGTGTCTGTTCTCCTGGTTGAGGCTCTAATTTCCTCACTGTAGTGGTGTTCAGTGCCTCAAACCTGCCGAAATGATTATTGAGTTCATTGAGAAAGTCTGTGTCATCCTTACAAGACATCTGAGGGGCCTTGTAGTTTGTTATAGCCCGGATGCCTTCCCACATGTTCCTGGTGTTGGTATCATCCTGGAAGAAACCCTGGATTTTCTGTCCGTGGGCGCGCATTGCTTTCCTTATTTCACGGTTGAGGTTGGCTCTCGCTGTTCTCAGAGCCCCCAAATCACCAGATTTAAAAGCCGCATTCCGTGCTTTCAGCATGGCACGCACCTCTGCAGTAATCCAAGGTTTGTGGTTGGCCCGGGTTGTGATGTTCCTGATGACAGTGACGTTCAATTCAATACATTAAATTTGCACTTGACCTCTGTCTTTTTGCATTTGACCTTCGTCCATTTGCACTTGACTTTTGTCCTTTGAGGGACCCTGCCCTCTTTAGTTCAGGCTCCTTGCCTCTGGATGCCCTTGGAGGTTTTGGCGAGAAATGAGCCATTAATGCTTCCTTACACTCCTCGTACGTTTTATCAGTGGACTTTGCTGGCCGCAGTAGCGTACGTAAGGTGTGATACTCCTCTCTTCTTCTCCTCTGCAGTGATATCATTGGAAATGAACGAAGCCTCCAAGACTTCAGTCCATTTCTCAAAATTGCACCAGAATCTAACTGGGGCAACTTCCCTACCCTTTGAATAGCTATGCTACCTGTTGCTAGTCAGGTGCACTATTCAGGTGCTCCTGTACAGACAAAACACTGATTACCTCAAGATAAGAAAACACATATCTCCTGTACAGACAAAACACTGGCTTCTCCAGGATAAGAAAACACAGTTCTGTATTAATTAGCTTTAGAAAAAATCATTGTCGTAATCTTATAATAATAGATTTATACTATTAACCCACATTTAATGTCAATAGCAAACTAGAACATTTTAACCTGCTATGCACACATATTTACTTAAATCATTGATAACAGTGACCAATACATTAAATTCGTAGTCCGGGACTCCGGAGCCTCAGCGGCCTCTCAGGCTGTCCTCACGGACTGGCTTTGCTGGCTTCACGGGTTGGCTTTCGCTGTCTTTATGGGCTGGCTTCCCGGGCTGGCTTTTGCTGCTTTGCTGGCTTGCTTGCTTGTTGGCTTCACGGCTGGGGGCTGACTGTGTCTCGCTGGCGGGGGCTGGCTGTGCTCGCGGCCAGGACTGGCTGTGTCTCGCAGACGGCTGGCTGTGTCCTGCTGGCGAGGGCTGGCTGTACTCGGGGCCGGACCTTCTTTCATGTTCGGGCTTTCCCCGCTCTCGGCTGTCCCTTGCGCCCGGGCTTTCTCAGCTTCTCCGCTTCTCTCGCGGGCCTGGTCTGCTTTTCCGCTCACGGTCGGGCTGACTCTGCTCCCGACCGGGCTTTCTCTGCTTTCTCCCCCCACCGGGCTGACTGTTCCCGGCCGGGCTGAAGACTCAGCTTCTGTCGGTGGCTTCACTGAACCTGTCCGTGGCCTACATAGTACGAGGCCCTCACCCGACGTCTGTGGCTGCTACTGGGGCTGGCCGTAGGCTACACGGTCCTCTTTCGTTGGTGGCTTTTTCAGACCTGTCCGTGGCCTTCACGGTACTAGGCCCTCACCCGACGTCTGTGGCTGCTGCTTGGGCCTGGCTGTGGGCTTTACAGTCCTGGAAAACGTTCCAGGTAAGTTGACAGCCACTCCTAGCTTCCAGCTGTGCCCAGTGACCCTTACTGCCCTGCTTGTCTTCCTTGCCCTGCTTGGCTTCCCGTTCCGAACTTTTTTTTTCTTTGGCGCTAATTCAAAACCATTTGCTTGGTGCTGTTCCACTTTGTTTCCAAATACTACTTCTATTTTTAACTTGTTTTCGTTTTTCTTGGCTGTCCTTGTTCTTATCTTCTTCGTTCTTTTATCCTCGTCGCCAATTGTTGTTACTTTGGATGCTTGGAATAGACTTTAATAAGGCTCGGACACGGGAGTAATCTAACAAGCTTCTTTATTCCAGGACGCCACCTTGAGTCTCCCCCGCACATGCGTACTTGCACCAGACATCACAAGACATCACATATACTAATTACATATGCTAATTATATCACATACCTAACAGGTATCTTCCAATTTGCGTTTGACCTTCCATAGCAGTGGCTTAGGTTTACGTTTATTATTGCCACATATACCGAGGTACAGTGCAAAGCTTTGTTTTGCATGCTAACCAATTAAATCAGAGAATACTATACATAAACACAATCGAATTAAATTCGTACAATAATAGAGTAAAGGGAAAGATACAGAGTGCAGAAGATAGTCCTCAGTATTGTAAGGTGAACCAAGGACAGACAGGTAGGCGTGGGAGTGGGAAGGCGAGTTAAAATGAAAAGCATTCAGAAACTTGATGGCCATTGTGCACAGAGCAATGTTCTGCAAAATGGCTGCCTACTCTACTCATTTCATTTCACCAATGTTGAGGAGGCCTCATTGCGAGCACAGATTGCAGTAGACCAGTTTGGAGAAGGTGCAGATGAACGTCTGCCTTAACTGAAAGAGGTATTTATGACCCGGTTGGTGGGAGGTGAAGGGATGGAAGTATACCTCTTTTGATTGCAGGGGAAAGTGACATGACACAGGAAGGGGTGGATGCGGAAGAATGAGCAGATTGGGGAGGTCTGAGGAGAGAGCAATCACTCTATAGAGCAGAAAGGCAGAGAGGGGAAGTTGTGACTGGTGGAGTGCCGTTTACTTCTCATTTCTGCCATGTTCCAAGTTCGTCTCCCGAGTTATCAAGTTCCTCTCCCGAGTTACTCTTGAGCCAACAACGTCTACCGACATGTGGAAAAATCATCACATGGTAAAATTGATGTCATGCAGTTTTCTTTCACTATAAAAAGACCCAGCCTGAAGAACGATCTCGACCCGAATCATCACCTATTTCTTTTCTCCAGAGATGCTGCCTGACCAGCTGAGTTAGTCCATCATTTTGTGTCTCTTTGGTTTAAACTAGTATCTGCAATTCCTTCCTTCAAACTATTAGAGCAGTTTGTTTCAAGAAACAATCCTTCCAAAATTGCATTCAAAAGTCCATTTGAACTGCATTTGTTCAAGGTCTGGCATCAATCATAGGCTGCTTTATTTGTCGGGAGGAACTGCAGATGCTGGTTTACACCGAAGATAGACACAAAATGCTGGAGTAACTCAGTGGGACATGCAGCATTTCTGGAGAGAAGGAATGGGTGACGTTTCTGGTCGAGTCCCTTCTTCAGACTGAATAAACGGTTCGACCCTTCTCTCCAGAGATGCTGCCGGCTTGGCTGAGTTACTCCAGCTTTTTGTGTCTATTGTTTTGCTCCCTTAATTTATCTCTCATCAAAAAGTTGGTAAACTTCTAACAAAAAGATTAGGTAAATTGAATATTAACGTTATTTTTTCCCCCCAACAGCAAGATCCGTAGACCGGAGGGATAGCAGTGTGTGTCTCTCTATAAAGCAGCGGCTCAAAACATTGCTGATTGGGCAGATCTGCCCAGAAACCACCCTTTTCACACTCACCCCAGCCCTCTGAAACAAGGTTTTCAGAGCACTACAGTCACCCCAGCCCGCCCGCGAACCTCTGAATGAAAGACAAAGCTCAGATGTTCTCTTCAGCAGTGGCGTCCCAGAGTTTCCCAGCGCCTGGCCCAAGTTTAATTTAAACCCGGGTAAACTGAATTTGTATTAAAAACCCGAATACAATTGGCCCTTAATTGTAAATATGAGAATGTTTTCCTATATTGTACGGTAGACTATCATCCAGTATAGATAACATAATTGGTACCATAATTACAACTGGTTACATCATGAACTCTCCAAAAGCTATCGGCCGGCGCATGATATTTCATGAATATCCCGTAAATCAACGGCAGAGAGCTGACTTTCTGGCTTATCATTCTTTCAACGTGGAAGGAGGCCATTTGGCCCATCAAGGCGATGCCAGCTCTGACTGCAATCCCATCAATCACATTCCCCATTCATTTCCCTGTAATTTATTCTCTCTCACATGCTCGTCAACTGTCCCAGATTCCATTACTCACCGACACACTCAGGTTAATTTACAGCGGCAGATTAACCTACGTTCTTTGGGGATGTGGGAGGAAACCAGAGTGGCCGGGGGAATCCCGGTTAGTCACAGGAAAAAGGTGTAACCTTGACACGGACACCACCGGAGGTCAGGATCGAACCTTTTGATCGCTGGAGCTGTGAGAGAACCATGTGCAACCCTCTGCGCCACCGTTCCCAGGCAAATCAACTGCAGAATCTATACCGCATCCACGCTGCTGAAGCCAGAAAAACAATGAGGCAATTTTCCACACGATTACTGGTGCCACCAACTCCAGCCACCTTCAGTAAGGCTCTGAGGCTGCTGTCAGCCACAGAGGGGAAAGTGTGCAGCTCACCCATGTACCCTTCCCCTTCTCCCCCCACCCCATCCTCCCACCCCTTCTTTCCCTCGCATTATTTCTTGATAAAATCACTTTGAAAATTATTGTTTACCAACCCTTCTTCTATTTCACTGCTGAAGCACGGTTTGATCAATGGGTCTTGTACCTGTGGTAGTTCAATTATTTGTTTCATTACGCAATCTTCACAATTTGTTACAATAAGTCACTATGTAAACATAGAAACATAGAAATTAGGTGCAGGAGTAGGCCATTCGGCCCTTCGAGCCTGCACCGCCATTCAATATGATCATGGCTGATCATCCAACTCAGTTGGTTACTGGTGCCACCAACTCCAGCCACCATTAGTAAGGCTCTGAGGCTGAAGCATGTCAAGGTTTAATAGTAATTTACTGGCTACTTGAGGAAACCAAGTGGAGTGGACCCCGGCAGTAATTTCAGGTGCTGCGTGCAATGGGCTTGCGAACACAAGTCAGACCAACAAGCCAGCTTCACGGGGCCTCCCTGGAACCGTGGTGGGCTAGGACTGCAGCCTGGGTGATGTGTGAACCAACGGATATCCTACACACCTTGAAAAGCTAGGAGGCACCTTGTCGCTTGAAAGGAAGTGACTCACCATCAGGGCATCAAGTGTACTTCACAAGTGGCTACAGTCTGGGCTCACAACTGAAAGCCTCCTTAACGCGGACAGACTGGGTGGAAAGTGATGCCTGCGAAAATCCCCTGTATAAACGCATAAAATTTGTCGGATATAAATCCTGAGACGGGACACCTGTCCCATATATCTGCTTCTCCATGAAAAGTGCATTAATCTAACAATGATTCATGGCATCGTTTCAATGTGAAAAGTTAAAGTTCTGAAGGGAATTAATTAACTCTCGCAATGCGGCTTTCCCCACACTGCATGGTTCATTCTTTTTGCCACTGTTTCTCAGATCCCTGGTGAGTGCTTTTTGCTCCTTCACTGAAAAATTTCCATTAAGATCTGACTAATCTTCAACATTTCACTTCTGGCACTCAGGCCAAACCCATGAGTTACTCACGAGTCACTACGGTAAACTCACGGGCTACTACGGTATTACAACGAGTTTAAAAGTTTCAAATTATTCGTTCAAGAGTAAATTTGACTCGTGGAAATTTTTCAACATGATGAACATTTTTCACGAGTTAACAAGTTTCCCGGGTACCTGCCGTTAGCATTACGAGTCGCTAAGTTACGTCCACGAGTTCCGACTTTCCCGCTACATTAATTCTACCTGATTACCACGAGTTTGATTTGTTTTGAACTCAGGATCACTCGTGGGTGGACTCGCACCGTGAGACAGGGGTCAGGGCACTTTATTGTGTTCCAGGTGATACCTAAATGCAAGCTCAGCATAGATTTTATATAATTATTAATTGAAGGAGCTGGATACTTTAGGAATAATTAAAGCAAAATGAAAAGTAAACAAAATGACAATGCTGAAAATTTGAAATTGAAATAAGAATAAAAATGCAATGGGGCAGCCTAAGTCGAGAACGACCAGAATTAAGGTTTCAGGTCATGACATTTCATCAGAACTTTGATTGGTTCTGATGAAAGAGCAACAACCTGAAACCTGAACTTTGGTTCTCTCTCCATAGATGCTGCCTATCCTGTTAATATATCGAGTATTTTGTGTTTTTCTATAGTTAAGATGTAACAGGGATAATGACTTACTCACGTTAAATGCAAACCTACACACAGCTAAAAGGTGCAATGTAAACACTCAGCGTGCCCACGGCTCCTTGAATGTCAATTAAAGACACGACTTATTCCCGAGAGACCCAATTGCAGGTGTTCACGCTGGCTGAGCAGTAAAGCATCTCAAAGCACCTCACTGCAAGGCAGGATACTGTCGAGTTTCCATAGCGGGCTGCTTGATTTTGCACGTTGCACAAACCTAATGCTATATTTGGAAAAGTGCCTGGTGTTAATAGTATCCTTCTCCCACACGGCTTGGGAGCAGGTTTTGCCCCCGTTCGATCCCGCTGATGCACAGACTGCTGCTGTGGTCGCTTGCTTGCACATTGCACTTTCGCTTTTCCGAAGCTCCATCTCGTTTGTGCCGCTTCTGCATTCTGACGTCAAGGATGTGTTTTGCTCCATTCTTTCCAGGGTTTAGTGTTGGGAAGAGATTTTTTTCAGCTCCGTCAGAGTCAGCAACCAGCACTCACTGAGCCGATCACCCCGTTTGCTCGAAGTCTTTGCAGCTGCTGAGCCTATGATCTCCCCTGCCATGGTTGCGGCTCGTACCTCATCCCAGTCTTTGACATCAGCAGAATGGATCACTTGCCTGGATAAAAGGTAGGGAATGTAAACTGGGAAAGGGAATGAAGATAATGGGGAGGATGCTTAGTGGGCTAGACCCACTATGGATTCTTAGGCTTCTGGAGAAAATAAAATAAGGCAATGCGGTGATAACAAAGGCGTCTAATGATGCTGGAATTGCAATCGGAACGGCGAGGTTGGCAATCGAGTAGGGACCGAGGGATTGCTATACATTTTATTTAACACGAATATGTTATATAATAAATTTTAAAAGGTACTTTCCCTATTTACTACATCAAACCCGATTAATTGGAAAACACAAGCGCTTGTAAGAGAACAGGTTTTTTTTTCTCGCATAATTGCATCCGGATCCAGTTAACATTTCAGAAGCATCGAATGACTGTATGTCTGTATATACACTTGAAAAACGACACTGACAGTTTTTGCCAACATTGATCTCGGCGATTTTTGTTGACTACGTTTAAAACTGAACCACATGTTTTTATCAGAATAAGGTGACATGAGTTTGATGTCCTTATTCAACCAGGTTTCTGCGGAGACCAATTATGAAGAAGCAGTTGAAATATGAAGTCCAAGCCCATCCTTCTCTACATCGAAGCGATGGTACTTGGTTCGTGTATTATTAATGACATTTTTTATCTATACGTGTAGCTAAATAGGAGTTCCCTTAAACGCTAACACAGGGTTACATTCTTAAAATAATTCTCAGAATCTTAAAAGTCACATTCACGATATGGTCAACGCCTTTACTGATGGGTAGAATGTTACCATGTTACAATGTGTTTGATTTAAAATCACACGGGCATGTTTTTTTCAATGTTTATCCACTTAGCAGTAATGCCCAACTAGCAGGCACTAAATATTTTCAGCACATGAGCAGCATTACCAGGTTGTCTCTTGACAACTGACCTAAAAGGAACTTTAAAATTCACATACATTTAAATTGGTACATGGGCATAGTCCGTGTCAGTGACGTTAGACATGTTAGTTGCATTAAAGAGGCTTTTAGATAGGCACATGGATTTGCAGGGAATTAAGGAATGTGGACCATGTGCAGGCAGGTAAGATTAGTTTATCTTAGCATCATGTTGACACAGACATTGTGGGCCGAATAGCCTGTTCCTATGCTATTCTATGTGAGACATTATCGTCACACTAATCCGAATGCCAATATCCTACGAGCTCTCACTTTCGGATGGACCATCTCTGTCTTGTCCCTTCCTTGACCTCCATTTCAGCTTCCATGGATAAGTTGGTAACCATTGTCCACTACAGTCCCTGACTACTTTGACTCCACTTGTTTCCACCCAATTTCAGTAAAGACATTCCATTCTCTGTTTCTTTGTCTTGAGACTGCCTTCCATACCAGTACTTCCAAGGCTTTCTCCTGAACTGTAATTTCCTTTACCCCAAAATTTAGGAGAATTGAAACTCTGTGTAATTTCTTTGACTTCTAAGTTAACATGCTCTCTTCCCAACAAGGACATGGCCCCCTCTGTCCTTGTATTCCTCCTTTTCAGCCTCCCCACTCAAGATATCATCCTCTATGATTTGTAACACCATCAGATACATCTCTGTGAATCATCCACTCTTCTATCTCCAACAAAATCCACATTCCATAGCAGCTTCTGAAGTAACATCAGAAAATGCAGCATCTACTCATTTGCTTGGGTCATCCGAGGACCAAATGAAGCAGCAATTTACTTGCATTTCTTCCAATTTGCCATATTGCATTTAATGCTCACAATATGGCTTCCTTTATTTAGGGCAAACCATTTTAGATCCGGTTACAGTTTTGCAAAATAACTCTTTAATTCATAAGGATGACTCTCGCTCTAGTTAGCTATCACTTATTATTCTGCATTTAATTAATCTTGCATTCAGCTCTCATTTTAATTTTTCTGCCTTTGATCTCCCGCACTATTCTAACAAGGCTCAATATAAACTAGAGCAAAAGTATGTCTGCAACTTGGCACATTTCAGCTTTCAGGATTAAGTATTAAATTAAACAATTACAGATGGTCTGCTATAACAATGCTTTATGTCATTTCTCCAGACATGTCTATACTTCTATTGCAGTCTACATTTGCTACCATTTGTACCACTTCCCTGTTTCGGCCCTTTCATAATACTTTCCTATCTTTTCCTTTGGCCCCCTCCTTTCTCTGCAAATTAAAATGTGTTTTATTTTTTAACAGTTCCCACTTCTGAAAGGACATTTGGGTTGAGTTTTTAATATTCTTTTCTTTCCACAGATGTTGCATGATCTGATTTTCTCCAGTTTTATTTTAATCCTCTCATAGGGTGAGAGACTTAAACCCCTGTCTCACGGTGCGAGTTGACCCACGAGGTACCCCAAGTTAAAACTCGTAGTAATAACGTACAATTAACGTAGCTGTAACGTCGGAACTCGTGGACGCAACTTAGAGACTCGTGGTGCTAACGGCAGGTACCCGCAAAACTTGTTAACTCTTGGAAAAATTCAAACATGTTTAAATTTCTCCACAAGTAAAATGTACTGCTGAAGTTAAAAATTGAAACATTTGAACTTGTTTTAAGAACGTAGTGGCCCGTACGTTTACCTTAGTGTCTCGTGAGTCTACCGTGGGAACTCTTAAGTCCTGCAAAATTATGCGCAAGATTTCCAAAACAGATCTTAACGTCCAACTTGTTTCATTTTTATGCAGAGTTATACTTGCTAATAACTTTTGTTAAGTAAAATGTTGTGCCATTTGTTGGCTACTTTGCTTAATGGCGTGAAAGCCTTTTTATATTCTGGTACAAACGCATTAAGGGTTCTGCAATTGAGATCTGAGATGACCGTTCCCGGTCAGACACACAGCATAAATTCAGACCTCCAGTGTAAACTTTGGAAACTATACCATTAACATATAGGTCTACGACCTACCTTATTGAGATAGGAAACTCTATTTAAACCAAAAAAAAATCAAAGACCCAATTTCCTGTGCCGTCTCAGAATTAGTGAGTTTGGGGATTCGACGATGAGTTGGTAAGTATTGTTCTGCACAATATAGAAGATAAAACGGGTAGGAAGGAACTGCAGATGCCAATTTACACCGAAGATAGACACAAAATGCTGGAGTCACGCAGCGGGACAGGCAGCGGGACAGGACAGAAAATGAATAGGCGACGTTTCAGATCGAGATCCTTCTTCAGACTGAGAGTCAGGGGAAAGGGAGACGCGAGGTATGAAAAGGTACAAAGAACAAATGAATGAAAAGTATGAAAATAACAAATCCAAGCCAGCAACGATGATCAAGGAAAGGTGGAGCCCACAATGGTCCACTTTAGTCCTTTAATACGGTCTAAAAAGTATTTACAATGCTGAACGTAAATTCAATAAGATGGACGCAAATGAGTCGCACCATCTGTAGACGAGTTTGGGACCAGACTAGACTATCTGAGAATTAGAAGGGTGGCGACACGGTTTCTCACAAACAGCAGCACAAACCCGTAATTCCCTCTACAAACATTCATGGTCGTTAGGACAATGTGATCTGTCTAGACAGTGAGTGGTAGAATTGTGCTAGTCCGAAGAAGCGTCTCGACCCGAAACGTCACCAATCCTTGATCTCCAGTGATGCTGCCTGACCTGCTGCCTGAGTTACTCTAGCACGTTGTGCCTATAGTCGGTATAAACCAGCATCTGCTATCCCTTTCTACACAGTACAAAGTTGGAATTCCCTCCGCAAACATTCATGGACGTTAGGGCAACTTATTCTATCTAGACAGGGAGTGGTAGTATTGTGCTGGAAAGAGATACCAAGGGATACAGAGCTATCTAAATGGTGGAAGTCAGCCTTGATCTATTGGGATGGCGGGGCAGGGTCTAGTGGCTGACCCATTAACGCCTTTGTCTTTTCGCAGCTTTACTGCATTGCCATTGAATGTGACTTTGCCTCCTTAACCTGGGAGAGAGACAATATCACATTTTATTTTTATTTATTTATTTATTTTAATTATTTATTTCGAACAGAATAAAAGAATAAAAAGCAAGTGTGAAACAGCATACAAAAAACAAAAAACAAGAATATTTATAAAGTGTCATAAACAATATCTATAAATAACTGAAATCATATGTATCCGAAAAGGAGCAGGAAGAAGCCAAAGCTTATTAATTCCCACTCCTTATTCAACTGCTTGTAATTATCTTATACAAATTTAGCAGCTATATGTACACCATATGTACACCAGCCACTATATGTACACAAAATTATTTACATTTGAACACGAATCAAATATTTACAAAGCCATACAAAAAAGAAAAAAAGAAAAAGATAAGAAAAAACCCTCATATACTATACAGTATCTTAGTCATATATACAACCCATCACTCTATAATCACCCTTCCCAATACAATCAGTATAACAAATATCCCACTCACAATGTGTTCAAAAGGGAACTGCAGATGCTGGAATATCGAAGGTACACAAAATTGCTGGGCCCTTGCTGTCTCCTCCCCTTCCTTAACCCTCTAGCTGTCTCCTCCCACCCTCCCATCCGCCCGCCCTTGGGCTCCTCCCCCTCCTCCCCTTTTCCTTCTTCTTCCCCCCCCCACCCCCCATCAGTCTGAAGAAGGGTTTCGGCCCGAAACGTCGCCTATTTCCTTTGCTCCATAGATGCTGCTGCACCCGCTGAGTTTCCCCAGCAATTTTGTGTACCATCCCACTCACAATGACCTATCACATTGAAAGTCAACTTTAGCGAGAACCAATCTAGAGTTGGTTCAAGTGCTCTGGAAAGCGTTAAATGCTTGTTTTTTTGGCAAAGCTTGAAATTCTGGAAAGTCATTTATTACTTTAACAGAACCTGTGGCTAGGCCAGCCGTATACTGAAGTGTATGGGCTTCTAGTCTAACAATAAATATTTCTAAAAATAACTAAAAGTTCTTTAGTACCTTGTCATTTTCTTTGTTGAACTAAATTAAGGCGCATGTTGCAATCAAAAGCGCTTGAACAATTGGTTGGGAAGAAAGCCAAACTGAAGAAAGACGACTGCGCCTCCTTTTCAAGAGCAGCCAGCTCTTGCACGGTCGGTGCCAAAGCGTGAAGAAGGCAAAGACACAAATGCATTTTATTACGATGACGCGAGTCAACAGACAATAGACAATAGGTGCAGGAGTAGGCCATTCGGCCCCTTCAGGCCAGCACTGCCATTCACTGTGATCATGGCTGATCATCCACATTCATTACCCCATTCCTGCCTTCTCCCCATATCCCCTGACTCCGCTATCTTTACGAGCTCTATTTAACTCTCTCTTGAAAGCAGATAGAGCTCTTAAAGATAGTGGAGTCAGAGGATATGGTGAGAAGGCAGGAACAGGGTACAACTCAGCGGGCAGGCAGCATCCCTGGACTCCGGTGGCGGGCTCCATGCACAGCTGTTTAACCTGACCCCCCCCCCCCCAGTTGATTGTCGCTCCCTTCAGTTTCCCAGGGGGTCAGGACGGGACTGGAGTTGGGAGGGAAAGGTGGGGGGAAGGAAGGAGGGGGGGGGGGGGGGGGGTTTGGGGTGACTTAGTACGGGAGACAAGCGTACTGACTGTGTGAGCACACACCAAGTTAAATTAATCTCCTTTGCCTACATGTCATCCGTATCCCTCCACTCCCTGCATATTCATGTCCTACCTAAAAAGCCTCTTAAATGCTGCTGCCATTTCATCTGTCTACAAAGAGTTGCTTATTTACAGACCTTCATTCAGGGTTGGCTCAAGAGTAACTCGGGAGACGAACTTAGAACATCGCAGAAATGACAAGTAAACGGCAAACTTGTCATACCCGTGGGAACTCGGTTAAACTCTTGATCATACACTTGGAATCTCGTACACAACCATGAGTCTTTCACTCGGGGTACCTCGTGGGTCAGCTCGCACCGTGAGACAGGGCTATACAGCACACAAATGAGCTCTTAAGCCAACTGAGGCTGCACTGATCATTGAATACCATTTAAACTAATCCTACATCAATCCTATTTTGTTCTCACATTCCCAGTGGAAACCACACCTCTGATTTTCCGTATAAAGTAATCTAGATTTCTGTAGTAATTCTGCAGTAAATTGTTGCAGCATTTGCTTTTCCTATAAATATTGTAAAATTTTGCATATTTTATCAACTTAAATTAATTTGCATCACTTTTACTTCCAAATTGTTTCAATTCTAATGTAAGAGCAAAACCACATATCGTAGATATATTTTTAAGTGCAATATGCTTTACTGTGTATAAATACCACAGAAACTATTCAGATCCTAGCTTCCATATCCAATCTCAGCATCAACTGTGGCTCTCATGTGAATTATGAGTTCAGGTTCCGCTTCATGATCTTGAACCCATGATCTTGAACAGTTTAAGCTGATGCACCAGTGAAGAAAAGAAAGAGATTATGTCTTTTGAGTAATACATTCTCAATGGATATAAGGCATCTAAAAGAATTACAGTATTTAAAAATGAAGCATATGAGTCCCTGGCAGCGCTTTAATACATCATAGGCACATAATCATGTTCCGACTGTTAAAACTGCATCCCGCAAACAGGCTGATGCCTATTCCTCATTGTAATAATGGTGACATTTCAAAGATACTGTATTGGATGATGTAATAGACATTATAAATGTACATTTTTCGCTTCTTCAAACAATACGATAACAAAATAACAAACACTCCCCTTATGTTACTAGCCTAAGAGAGAATATAGATGGCAAAATTGTTAATTTCTGAAATTAGTACATTTTAATAAATGTAACTCATTACTTGAAGTGTATTCCTAGAATTCAGCACCATCGGTGCACTGAAACACAATATAAAGTTGAAGAAGGTTCTCAGAACCTTCAATAGGTGATTTCAAAATAAATCAGGTTATTCTATGCTCCTCATGTTTGCTGATCATTCTGGATCTAAGGTTATGGAAGACTATCAGAATATGGGACACAAATGTGTGGTCCCAATACTTTAGCAAGGTGAGTACAATATTGTCTTCCTAATAGGGATAATTATCGTACATCAGTTGTGAATATATACTATTATAGACTGCAGGCAGGTTGCATTCCTTGTTGTACTATCAGTCAACAACATAATATGGCCTGCTGGATGACAAGAGAGCCTGCTGCAGCAATATTGGGATTTATGCTCTTCTTGATTTACTTTTGTAACTAATGAAAGTCTGTTCATTAGGCTCAGGCTGTGATTTTTGTCTTTTGTATTGTTCATTGGTTGTCTAGGTTCTGGAACATTGCTTTGATGTTTAGATCTTTTTTGCCACAGGAAGTTATCAGATTATTTAGTGCTTGTAAATTTACAATTCTAAATTCTAAATCATATTCTTTCTTCATTTTTAAACTTTGCGAGCTGACGACTTGATGCTGTAAAATCACATGTACAATGCACTTGATTATAAATTTCCAAAAATCACAACCGTCGTGAATTTTGATTTTGACCTTTGCCTAAGGTTCAGCATCTGCAACTCTCATGTAATTAATATTGGCTGAAGTATATTTTCATCTGCAGGCATTGTAAGCATTGATGAGAATTGGTATTTCAGCAGAAAATCCTGCTATTATGTACCAGTTCATTGGAACAATGCTAAACCAATAGACAAATGTATTTCGTAAATGCGCAGTATTCTCTGCAGAACTCTACATTTTAGGATGTTTATAAACTTCCTTATTGATGGTTCTTGATGGTTTAAATAATGGGGATGATTCTGCTAAGTTATCTTTTATCATACCTTAAACTGAATATGTTTATTTCATGCCCGGTGATTTATTGCCATGGAAACAAAAAGCTTTGATTCTCTATTGTTTCCAGGGTGTTGATTGATTCTTGACCATAGAACTGCCGATAAATCTATGTTGAAAGCTCTGTTCACAAAGCTGTCGATCCAAAAAATCTCAAGCTTGTTCTAAATAATATTTAATGATGGTGTTTCAATCTATACACCTAATGTCATTGGGAATGTGATGATTGACAATTAATGCACTGTACAGTCAACTATAGAAGATGACACAACAGTGCAGTCCAAGGTCTTTATATTCAAAGCATTTATGCACATCAAAAAAACATTTTGTGTTTCATTAAGAACCAGTCCCAAATTAATTTGGCAAAATGTTGGTTCTGATAGAAGTAACTATGATAATAATCGACAGTGTAAGCCAAATGAAATGAAATGCGATGAACTTTTACATTGGAATTTTTTTGAGAAACTCGGAAGCCAATATTTGAGGACATGTGATTGATAATGAGGTGTTGAAATGGTAAAACAAGAATACTAAAGGAATAACGGGACAAAGAAAATAGGATGTGATGTTAGTTATCTTTATAATTTATGGATGTTTAGAAATTTGCTCTCAAGCATGCATTAAAATGATAAATTATGTGAGAAAGGAGCTAGGAAAGATACACAAACAAAAAGTGATTGTACTATTTATGTTATAGAAGGGCCTCGTTTGTGTTAGGAGTATGAGGGAATATTTTTTTTTTACTTGAAAGAACCACCAGTGGTGGAGAAGAAGAGGTCATCCAAGGATAAAACAGTTCTGGCTGGTAGGAGTGGAAGTCAGCTAAAGAGCAGAGCCCAAAACGTCGTGAGGCAAGTGGTTTGATATGTGGGAGGTTAATGACAAAAGGCTGTCAAGGTGAGGTAAGGGGAGAAAAATTGCAAGAGAGAAAGTCCAATGAACAGCAAGAAAAAAGAAAGAGTGAAAGTTCGGATCTGAAACTCAAACAATGCTAGTTGTAGGCCCAGGGACATAACTGCAGGTTTCATACACAATTCGAGCCTAACCTATCATTGGTAATGAATACGTCGTTGTAGTTGGAGGAATTGAGCAATGGAAGTTGGAAATATTGTAAGCACAATAAATGGGCAGTAGAAACAGAAGTATATAGCAAAAAGGGACAGATGAGAGCAAAAATGTTAGAAGGACAAAATTAAATGCATTAGATCTAAATATAGGGTGGATGAATTAATGGCACACATTATTATAAATGGATATGAACTCGTTGTCATTTTGGAAATGTGGCTGCAGGATGATAAAAGCTGTGCTGTAAATATTCTAGAATATTCATATCTACATATCAAGGACAGTCAAAGAGGAAAAGGAGATGAGGTAGCACTGTTGATAGGTAGTGTTGGCTTGGCTTGGTAGAAAGAAATATGGAATTGGAATTAGTTTGAATGTAGCAAGAAGCTAAAGAGGTAGAAAATATTGGTGGGAGTTATTGGTTGAACAGCTGCTGTGATGTAGGGCAGTGAATGGACAATAATAGACAATAGATGTACAATGTGGATGAACATAAGGGTTTAGACTTCCTTAGGAAAAACTTGGTGTCATTTTGTTTAATGGTTTTAGAGCTTAGCAAATGTTGATGTTCAAAGTGATGCATATGACCTTGTACAAAAGTCACTGAAAGCTAACATGCAGCACAATTAGGAAGGCCTTTATTGCAAGAGCATTTGAGTTAAAGAACAAAAATTTTAATTAAAAAAATTATAATTAGACCTGAGTGATACCACACCTGCAACATTATCTCATGACCTAAAAAGGACACACAGGTATAATACGATAGCTGCATTCCCAGGAAACATTATGGAAAAATGTGTTTTAAATCAAATGTGTCAATGGGGGAAAAGGGGGTTTAAGGCTAGAGAAATAAAGTTATTTGGCCAAAGGTTTAAAAAAAAAAAATTTTTTTTTCATAGTTACGTTTAGTTTTGTGACTGCTAAAAATACTGAAGATTCTGTTACATTGTTTAACATAGTTTAATATAGTTTCAGTGCACAAGTGTAGATGGATGCGGTATTCCTGCAGTAAAACTGACAGACTGTGTTCTTAAAAGACCACGGTGCAATGAATGATGTTTGATTATAAGCGTTCGGTTTTCCAACTGCGCATGCCCAGGTCAAAGGTCACTATGCATAAACAGCCCTGGAAAGCAATGGAGCAGTAGACCTTCATTTCTTCTGTTTTTTCCAGCTTTGATTCTTCTCGGTAACAAAATATTGCTTTCAAATTATGAAATAGTTGTATTTATTGTTCCTTTGTTAAAAGCTAAGTTTTTATTATGCTTTGGTGAGTGAGCGAGATCATGCTTGTCCGTGGTCAGTGTCGGGCCAGGGTCTGTTGAGTTGCTGTTGGGCCGTCCCCGCCCCCTCCAGGGTGTCTCATCCCTGTCCGGAGGCGGCCGGAGGTGTTGGGCCGGGCCGGGCTTGAAGTCAGTGCGGGGAGGAGGCCGAGTTGCTGCCACGCTTTGTGTGTATCCCCGCTGGTGGCTGGTGCTCTGTTTCGCCTGCGCCGGGCGAGTTGGCTGGCGGTCCCCGGCCCGTCGGGGAGTGGGGTTGGGCTGGAGTTGGCGCTTTATATTTATGCATAGTGACCTTTGACCTGGGCAGGCGCAGTCGGAAGCAGTCGGAATACCGAACTGGCTTATTGTAGGGAGGTGACATGGAAGAATCAAGACCTTTTTTATCCAAGACAATTTTCTTTACTGCTAGTCAATTTCCAAGTAACTTTTTTAACTGGTTTTCTGATCCCTGATAGAAATTGTGTTATATCCAATTTAATAAACACTTAGACAGGTACATGGATAGGACAGGTCTAGAGGGATATGGGTCAAACGCAGGTGGGACTAGTGTAGATGAGGCATATTGGCCTGTGTGGGTAGTTGGGCCGAAGGGCCTGTTTCCACGCTGTAATACTCTATGACTATAACCAATTTGGCCCACATAATACAAATAATGTTCCATAATACATCAATCACTTTACATTCAATTCATACTATAACAGATGTACCTGTACTTGCTAAAGAGGGAGCACAGTGAAAATTCTCCAGGCTGGTTCCAGGAATAATGAAAATGAAGAAAAAAGAAAAATAACACGTGACCTCAGAAATGTACAAAATTATATGAGAGCTGAACAGGGTAAATGTGGGGTGCATGTTTCTCCTGGCTTAAAAAATAAATAATGGTTTGGCCATTCAGTGAAGTGAAGATAAATTTCTTCACTTAAGAGTATGAATTATATTTGGAGTTCATATGACTAAGATCGTATGACTTCTCTAGGCCATATTTTATATATTATCTGGAGTGAATCAACTTGGCTGAAGGCAGACTTCTGAGATAATTGGGCAGGAGGAACTCAGAATGAATGACCTACTTGGCACTTTCAGCTGAGCATGTCGCAAATGCTTTGGAACTCGCATGCGGAGTCTCACCATTTTTGAGGAGAAGGAAATTCATAGAGCATCCTTCTCTGTGTGTTTGTTTAATTGTTCCTTACCTTTCATGAACAGATTTAGCAGAATGTTGGGCCGGAGTTAGCAGGGATCGCTAAACTAGAATCAAGGTTGGTCTGCTGTCTTTACTGTAATGTAAAGTGAATGAAATTTCAGGTCATGGAATTACAGACTATGGTGATGGAATACATTCTGCTTCTACTAATGTCTCAGTTTTTCGTTTAGCTTAGAGATACAGCATGGAAACGGACCCTTTGGCCCATTGAATCTATGCCGACTAGTGATCATCCATATACTAGGTCTACCCTACAAATTAGGGACAATTTACAGAGGCCAATTAACCTACAAACCTGCACGTCTTCAGTGGGTGGAAACCGGATCATCCAGAGAAAACCCATGCTGTCGGAGGGAAAATGTACAAACTCTGTACAGACAGCTCCCATAGTCAGGATTAACCTGGTCTCTGGTGCTGTAAGGTAGCAACTCCACCGCTGCACCACTGTGCTGCCTTGAATTCAATGCTTCATGGATGTCCGACGGTAGATACAAAATGTTGGAGTAACAGCGGGTGAGGCAGCATCTCTGGAGAGAAGGAATGGGCGACATTTCGGGTCGAGACCCTTCTTCAGACTGATGTCAGGGGAGGGGGCGGGACAAAGATAGAATGTAGTTGGAGACAGTAAGACTAATTGGAGAACTGGGAAGGGGAAGGGGATGGAGAGAGAAAGCAACGGCTATCTGAAGTTAGAGAAGTCTATGTTCATACCGCTGGGGTGTTCTTTTCCAAATTTGAGGTGCTGTTTCCCCAATTTGTGCTGGGCCTCTGACAATGGAGGAGGCCCAGGACAGAGGTCAGATTGGAAATGGGAAGGGGAGTTGAAGTGTTGAACCACCGGGACATCAGGTAGCTTAAGACGGACTGAACGGAGGTGTTAGCGAAACGATCGCCGAGCCTGCGCTTGGTCTCGCCGATGTAGAGAAGTTGACACCTCTAACAGCAGATACAGTAGATGAGGTTGGAGGAGGTGCAAGTGAACTTCTGCCTCACCTGGAAAGACTGTTTGGGTCTTTGGATGGAGGCGAGGGGGGAGGTAAAGGGACAGGTGTTGCATCTCCTGTGGTTGCAGGGGAAAGTACTCAGGGAGAGGGTGGGTTGGGTGGGAAGGGCGAGTTGACCTGGGATGGAGATGGGAAGATGTGGTCAGTAGTGTGATCCCAAGTGGCGAAAATGTTGGAGGATTATATGCTGCATGCGACGGTTGATGGAGTGGAAGGTGAGGACAAGGGGGACTCTGTTCTTTTTACGAATGAGGGAAGGGGGAGTATGAGCGGAGCTGCAGGATAAAGAGGAGACTCTAGTGAGAGCCTCATCTATAATGGATGAGGGGAACCACCGTTTCCTAAAGAATGAGGACATTTCTGATGCCCTGGTATGGAACACCTCATCCTGGGTGCAGATGCTGTGTAGACGGAGGAATTGGGAGTAGGGGATAGAGTCTTTACAGGAAGCAGGGTGGGAAGAAGTGTAGTCACGATAGCTATGGGAGTCAGTAGGTTTGTAGTAGATGTTGGTCAACAGTCTGTTTCCTGTGACGGTGAGATCTAGAAACTGTAGGGACATGTCGGAGATGGTCCAAATGAATTTGAGTGCCGGATGGAAATTAGTGGTGAAGTTGACGAAGTCAGTGAGTTAGCAGGAGGTAGCACCAATGCAGTCGTCAATGTAGCAGAGATAGGGTTCGGGGATAGGGCCAGTGTATGCCTGGAACAGGGAGTGTTCGACGTACCATCTAAAGAGGCGTGCATAGCAAGGGCCCATGCGAGTGCCCATAGCTATGCCTTGGATTTGGAGAAAGTGGGAGGAGTCCAAGGAGAAGTTGTTGAGGGTAAGTACCAGCTCTGTTAGGCGGAGGACAGTATTGGTAGACGGAAATTGGATGGTTCTGCGGTCAAGGAAGAAACGGAGGGCTTTAAGACCCTCCTGGTGGGGGATGGAGGTGTAGAGTGACTGGACATCCGTAGTAAAGATGAGGAAGTGGGGGCCTGGAAAACAGAAGTCATTGAGGTGTCTTGGACATAGGTAGGGAGGGATTGGACCAGGGGTGATAGGATGGAGTCAAGGTATGTGAAAATTAAGTCGGTGGGACATGGACAAGCAGAAACAATGGGTCTGCCAGGACAGTTCTGTTTGTGGATTTTGGGGAGAAGATAAAATCAGGCCTGGTGCTCTTCTGTGGGGTCATGGTCCAAGGATAAGTAGGAGGAGGTGACTGCGAGCTGTCGCCTGACCTCAGTCCAGTAGAGGTCAGCGCGCCAGACTACCACGGCACCTCCCTTGTCGGCAGGTTTGATTATCCAGTTGGGGTTGCTGCAGTGTGAGCGGTGGACTGTATGTTCAGGGGGGGGAGAGGTTAGAGTGAGTAAGGGGAGTAGAACATTTGAGGCGGTTGATGTCCCACCGGCAGTAGGAAATGAAAAGATGTAAAGAAGGTAGATGGCCATCTGGGGGAGTCCAAGAGGAGAGGGTCTGTTGGAGACGTTGAGGTGGGGGCGGAGGGTAACAAAGGTGAAACCTCTGCTGAGGTCAGATTGTTCTGTATCAGAAAGGAGGAGGTCAGGGGGAATGGTGAACACACGGCAAGGGTGGGGGTTGGGGTCGGAGGAAGGCAGGTAGTGGATGGAGGCCGAGGCGATGTCTGGTGGGGGTTCAAAGAGGAGGGGAGCATGAGGACTATTGTGGCTAAAAGGGGAAGGGGAAGACCCAGTGAAACCCCCACTGAAGTTCCTTGTAGGAGGGGGGAGCAGTAAGACCCATCACAGTCGGGCCCCGTGGTGTGGGAGTCTGCATCATGGAGACAGTGGGCCCGGTGCTGAGCCTGGGACTCGGGTAAGGCAACGGTTGTGGCCCGCTGGTGGAGTGGCGAGGGTCGGCAGAGTCGCTGGTGGAACCCCGCAGGGAGTGGAGTCCGGGTTAGCAGACTACACTGGCTTCATGGATGTCCATTTATGAGCAGCGAAAGTGCCACACAAGGGCTGACAATCTCAGAGGCAAGGAAATCTATAGTATTTGGAGGAGTCAAAAAAGAAGTCCGTGGATAATATCTGCATGGTATGTTATTGTAACTCTGGATAATTTGGGAAAGATGACAATTTCTTCTGTCTTGGTAAACCCACAACAGTTCCAAAATTAGAAAAGTAATTAATAATTCATTATCTCCCTGAGAAGCAAATCTCATGAAAAAGTAAAATATCCATTCACCAGTGTTAGTTGTAGTTTACTGTGTAGCACTACCATCTCTTAAGTTATAGGTTTAAGGATTCAGGTCAGACTGAATGAAAAACTATCTTTGAACTGAAAAATCTAGGCTTACAATGAAATGCAGTGAGGAAGAAGAAGTGCATTATTTGAGGTGATATTTATCAAATAAAATGTTACGCTGAGGACCCATCTGCTGTGTTAAAAGTAAAATTGTTATCATTATTTTGAAGATTTGTGGAATTATTCTGTACATGCTGACCAACATTTTTTTTTAATCAACATTTCTAAAGCATAAAATCTGTTCATGTCATTCTTCTTCTGTGTGGATTTTGCATTATGTGAATTGGCTAGTGGATCTCACATCACAGCAGTGACTCCTTCAAAAGCATTTCACTGTCTATTTGGGATGGTATGGAAGATAGTCAACATTTTTTTCCTATTATGTTTAATCTTCTGATATTTTACATGATTACTGAACAATCATATCGAAGATAGTAGCAATTCAACACATACAGGAGTGTTTATATAAAGTTGGAGTATGAGAAAAGAAGAGGTGCCTATCAAATATTCCAGTCTGGCTCAGTTATTCTCTAATTCCTGTAATTGATTGTACCAGTAATTTTATATTGTCTTTCAGATTTTGACAGGAATACAACATCAGCTGATATTTATGTGGTTACTTTGGTGCAGCAAAAACCTACAACTGTAGGAGGGGGGTCAGAGGGACACATATTAGGACTGGAATGGAAAGGTCAGGATAGTAAATACTGTTTGCTTGCAGTTCATTTCCTATGAAGATTTTGAAAGTTGGAGGGAAGATTGAGTAGGCACAGGTGTTGTTAAAGGAATTATTACTACTCTGCCAAAGATCATGGGGCAGAGGAGGATGCACATCACATTGGAGTAATATTATAGAACGGTGCATAATATTACAAAGCCAAGGCTATATTTGATGATTTGAAGCCATTAGAGATATTCCATTCAATACTTTGAATACTAAGCCAGAATAGGACAGCAAGAAGGAAAAACAGAATTAATGTGGGAAAGCAGCATTTTGGTTGATACATCTTTGGGATTGCTATCAAACAAAAATAAATTGGATAAATCAAAAATAGAGTTGATTAAATGCAGAGGAAAGGTTTAAGGAGGGAAGCGGGGGAGGAGCTGACAAGAGCATAAGAAGGTGATGTTGTCAAGTTGAGAATAAGTATTCTTGTTAAAGGTGGATTTGACATTGGCACCTTTGATCTGGATCTATGAAGATCCTACGTGTGGACTGATTCAGACTGAGTGGATCATAGACAAATAAGTGAAGTTTGTGTCTATATTCTTTATGACAGAAATTGAAAATGATTATCTTTGATCTTATTATTCAAGTGTGACATACTTTGCAGTATCTCTTTTGTCAAATTGCCATAGCATAAATTATCTTTGTTTTATTCTCCACATCAAACCTTTTGAACACTACTTATAGCCCATAATCACAACTGGTGTTTCTAAGTAATTGTGCAATTACATTTTAAGTTAAAAGACTCTTTGATCTCATTCAGTATCAAAGTGATTCAAATTATTCATTCAGTCTTGATTGGCCAAACTTAAAAAATAAAAGAGCCCTTCGTATTACATCCTGTTTTCCCTGATATTTGGTGGTACATTGTGAAGCTAGGTACAATTAAATGGTTCTAAGTATCCGAGTAGGCAACATTCATACAACTGGAAGGGCGGCGGAAAGAGTTGCATTCAGTGCCATAAATTCAATGTAGTATGAACTATTCGATGAACTTATGAAGTATAAATTCAATGAACTATTGAAAATGTAGCAGCCAATTTGTTTATAGCAAGAACCTAGAAACACCAATGTTAGAATAGCTTTGGGATGAATATTTCCCAGAAGAGTCAATGAAGATTGCTCTTTTTGAAATAGTGCCAGGGATCTTTAATGCCCGTGTGAGAGGACAGATGGTGCCTCAGTTTAACATGTCATCCAAAAGACAGCAACACTGCCTGTGTAAGACTTTTTCAGTGCTACATTACTGTCAGTCTAGATTTTATATTCTAGTCCCTGCAGTGAAATTAAAACCACTATATTCTGATTGAGTGGTGAGAGTGCTATCACTGAGCCCCTAAAAGCTATATACATCACTGAATAAAGTGGAGACTAGTAGTTTCATACTTCCAATATTCATAACGCAAATCCTGCTGTTAAAGCTACTAAATAAATTAATTACTACTTCATAGAGAGGGAATGGATCATATCATGGTGTTAACCTCTGGTTCTGTATCATACCCTTCAGTTAAAATGTGATTTTATATTTTAAAATGATGACCAATTGAGTTCAGGGGAACTGGCCCATGAAAATGTTTCCCTACAATATATTTCTGCATCATCTTGCCTTGTCTAACACTGATATACTTTACCTTGTGCGTTCCAGGCTTAATACACCCCCTTTAAACATTTATTTGTGACAGTAGTTTTTACAGATTGTTTCAATGAATATGTTATTTTCATTTTCTTAGCTATTGCTGTTTGGTTTATGTTTCATGCAGTCCTTTCACTTTCCCTGTTAAATTCTTCAAGATCTCCAACCAAGACCTTCGATTCTTTGCTACAAATGTCACGTGCAAAGTGACTAATTGCCATAGTTGGTACTTATTGGCATGAGTAGCATTTCTTTTGTGAATTCGTAGCTTTTCTTCCAATAATATTGTGTGAATAGTTAAAGGCTTAGGTAGAGTGGATGCGGTTAGGATGTTTCACTAGTGGGAGAGTCTAGGACTGGAGGTCATAGCCTCAGAATTAAAGGACCTTCCTTGAGGAAGGAGGTGAGAAGGGATTTATTTAGTCAAAGGGTGGTGAATCTGTAGAATTCCTTGCCACAGAAGTCTGTGGAGGCTGTCATTGGATATTTTTGAAGCATAGATAGATGGATTCTTGATTAGTACATGTGTCAGGGGTTATGGGGAGAAGGCAGGAGAAAACGATATAATAAAATTTTATTCATCCCCGGAGGTCTGCTGATATTCGTTGTGACTGTCGGCAGACCAATTTCCCTCCGGGGATGAATAAAGTTTTATGGTCTCGTATTTTCCTGCCTTCTCCCCATTAACCCTGACACCCGTACTAATCAAGAATAGTAAGATTAAACGAGAACTTACCAGTTTGAAGTTTGATCCTTATTTTATGAGGAGGAACGTTGAGGGACTACGTGAAGAACCCGCTTATGACGCATGCGTGTCATTCTTCAAAGCAGCGGTGTGGAATCACAGATAACTATAATGACTAAACATAGTAAGATTAGACAACAGATACCAGTTCAGACTATGATCAAGGGTGGGAGCGGAGGGCACGTAGTCCCTCAACGTTCCTCCTCATAAAATAAGGATCAAACTTCAAACTGGTAAGTTCTCGTTTAATCTTACTATTTTACTTCGGAGTCACGTGAGTGACTACGTGAAGATTTTAAAGCTCTGTGATTTCATGCCGTGGAACGAGTCCATGCATCACATCTGCCTTGATTTTTGGGGAGAGTAGAGTTAACAACATTAGACATCAATACGATATTGAAATCCAACAGTAAAATTATGAACACCAATTATTGCCCCTATTTATGGGTCTATTATATTACAGAACTTAAATTTGTTTCTGTAAATGTTTCAGGTTCAATGACTGGTTTGTTATAAAGTCGTTGGAAAATTCCTCCGTTGGCCATCCTGCTGTCTTGAGGATTTGGTCCATTGGTACGTCCAACTTCATAGCTGCTAATGTAGCTGCAGCCCTGGTGGAGTGAGATTTGAAATGCTAGTTCCCACTCCAGCCTATTTAGGACTTGTTTTAGCCATCCAGAGATGGTCTGGACTGTCACTGTTTTAAATGGCTGTTAGTAGCTGATTAAAGTGACATTCCTCCCCTCTGATGATCTTAGTATACTTCAAGTATGATAGTAAGTGTGTTATAATACAGAGACGACCATCTGTAGGGTAGACCCTGAATTCTGTTTTTTAGGCCTGCTGACCCCTGTCTGTTCTGTATGACTATTACACTGATGTAAACCATAAATTCCAGATGAATTAATCATGTTGTCCAACCTTGTTTTCTGTGGTGACTGGACCCTTGTGGCGTGACCAGGACCATCAGCATGACTGTTTTCATAGTCAGTTCCCGTAGGAACAGAGCTGTAGCTGGAGACCAGTTTCTTAACATGGTCAGTACAATGCTCACATCCCATATTTGGGAGTACCTGGTTCTTGGGGACTCATTTTAAAAATGCCCCTCATGAGTTTGTTTACCAGGGTTTGTCCCAACAGAATGCCGCTCTGTACCTTCATTCCAGCATCTGCAGTTCCCTTTTGAACACCTTCAACAGGTATATTGACAGAGCACCTCTGGTGCAGTTGATGGCACTATGACTGAGCCTCTCATCGTAATGGAGGCTTGCCAGGAATTCCAGAACAGACGGGATGTTCATAGATCTGTGGGTGATGTTTGTTGTTGTGACAGTACTTCCCATTACTAGATGATACCAAGTACTGATGTTTAGGTGGACTGTCTGTGACCCGCTGAAATAATTCCGCATTCGGTCCGTCAGTCCCAGGTGTAGAAGAGGTGCTTCCAACTCTAAATAAATAGGTTAATATATAATAGTGACGGGTAACTCCCCTTGTTGCGTGAAGACCCAGTAAGTTAGGTCTATGATGGATGGTGATGTATGGTTCTGACCCATGTTGATATCACCAGTACCTCTGGTTGCGTAGGGCAATCAGGTATTATCAAAATTCGAGACGTGAAGTCTATAGTTTCTTCCTAAATAACCGACTGATGAGGCAAAAGGGAGGGATGCATAAATGATCCCCCAATCAGCGAAGATACATCTGAACCACTGCCCCAGGTTCTGGCTCCCAAGAACATAATTTGATAACTGGTAAGAGCATGGATGTGAATAGGTCGTTATCTGGTGTTCCATACCAGCTGTTCCAGCAATACATATTTTATCCAACATCCATACAGAGTTTTTAGACTTAGCGTGACCTGTTGTCTGCCACTAAATTCAGTTTTCCTGGTAGTTGGAAGCTGATATCCAATCTCTATCTGGATACGCTATTAATCCAGATTAATAGAGACAGTGACTCTAAGACTATTGCCTGCATCACAGAGTGGAGGTACCCGGTGAACTCACCGCGGCGGATGCCAGCCCGTGTCCATTGTGTGATGCTAGGTATTACATGTATGGCTGCAGGCAACAACATCTCGTTCAGACCGAAAGGTCTGATTGACAAGAAGGATTCAATTCAATTCAATTCACAAATATTGTTGGCCAGATAGTCACATGGTGTCGATATGTTTCTACCCATATGGTTGACATATGCTACCCCGGTGGTGTTGTCAATTTGTAGATTAACATACTGGTGATATAACCCAAAACAATTTGACTTAAAGCCATGACTAGCTCTCACTTCCCCAGGTATATATGCCCAACGTTAGTAGTGATGCCTCCTGAGCATTCCATCTCCCCCACAGCTGGAGATGGAATTAGTAGCATCCCAATCCAAGGCCCATCAGTATGTGGTTCCATAGACGGATAACTGTGTTTGGTTGTTTCATAAGTCGGTCAGAATGACCCCCACATAATTTCTTGAGTGACGCGTGTAGCGCTCTGTACTATGATTATGTAAAGGTCCGATATCATGTGGCTGTCACACAGCCCCTAATGCCAATTATTCTACTACCAGTCTGATGGCTGGTTTAGTTCCCTGGAAGCCTCCATAAAGGCTGTACCCTTTCTTACGGCAAAGTTACTGCCATGTGAAGTGTGTTAACGGTGGATCGCAGACGATCTGTTGTGTTAAATACATCTGTGGGCACCTTCAATGAGTCCTATATAGCAAGCGTATTTTAATACCATGCTTGCCATGTAGTGCCCTAGGATCAATCCCTTAGTTGCACCAAAGGTTCCCATTTGTAATGAATATAAAGTAAGAAGTATTCAAATTAGTCAATCTAAGATGAAGTGGCAACCACCTCTAAATTATGAGAAGGATATTTAGGACACGAATCCCTGTGATTCGTGTGGATGTCCTCCATAAGTCCTATAATATATGGGCACTGTAGTTCAGTATGCGCTTTAGTTGTTTCTTTCCCTGTAAGCATGAACATTCAGTTTGGTACATGCTGAACTGGAGGGTAATGGAATGAAGAATTCTAAGGTATACCCCTGTACTTCTGAATTTTAAGTGTCGGTAGAATAATTCTATGCATACAGATAGATCTGTTATCCACTACCAACCTCCCTGGTTCCTATTAGTAGGTTAGTTACTATTTCGGCATCCTCCGTGGTCGTTGAGGTGCCGGTGTCTGATGAGGGTAGCACATTTCTCAGGAAGTAGTTTTTAAGACGTTCCTTAATGTGTCCCAGAGTTCCCTCGATGTGAAGATCTTTCCCTGTTAAGATAAGATGCCTCCAAATTTTAATATTGGAGGTTGGGAGGTTCCAGGTTTTCATCTGTTAGGACTTAGAACATTCTTTCGTTTCAATTCCCTGCCCTACCATGTTTAGGTTGATACTGGGAACATTCAGGTTTTGCAGTTCCCTGATGGTAAGTGTTTTCCCATAGGGTTTCCGCACCCTAAATGTACTAGGGGTATGTTCTGCTCCCCTGTTCAAGTGGAGCCCAAACTTGACCCCCTATACTCCCCTCTGATGAGGGAGAACACTGTGCAGCCCTACAAGAGGTACTGCTGTAGGACTTACTAGCTGCCCCTCTGTGACTAGTCTCCATCTCATGGAGCTGCCACTTACATGCTCCAACAGCCGCTCCAGCTGGTCCCGATGCTCTCGGGCACCCAACCGGCTCCAATGCACATGATCACTGGCCATCGCGGCTGCTCCTGAAGCCGTTACTCCTGAGGCTGCTCCTGCTGCAGTTCCTGCAGCCACTCCATCCGGCTCCAATGCTCACGGGCAATGGCCGTCACGGCTGCTCCTGAAGCTGCTCCTGTTCCAGCTCCTGCAGCCAGCCCAGGATTGAATCTCGGTGTTCCCCTCTGATGAGTGAGAAACTCTGTGCCGCCCCACAAGGAGTACTGCTGTGGGGCTTATTAGTTGCCCACTGTGGCTTTGCCACTTTGGAGTATTTCCACTCTGCAGCCCCACAAGGGGTACTGCTCCTGCAGCCGGTCCAACCGGCTCCAATGCTCTCGGGCACTGGCCGCTCCCGGCTGCTCTTTATACTGCATGCTGCAGCCGCTACAACCGACCTCGGTGCTCACGGGCACCGGCCGTCACGGCTGCTGGTCATGCTGCAGCCGCTCCAACCGACCCCGGTGCTCACGGGCACTGGTCGCTCGCGGCTGCTTGCCATCTCCTCCAGCCGCTCAAACCGACCCCCATGCACACGGGCACTGGTCGCTCGCGGCTGCTCCTCTCCCGACCGGCCGGGGCCGGCGCGGGAGCGAAGTCGGGAGCGAAATCGGGCACAGCTGTTCCCATTACGGGAGATCAGCGTGCCGTTTGCTGCTGCTGCTGCCGGCTGCCCGCAATTTTGCAGGTTCTCCCCCGCCAGCTTTCTCGCTCCTTCCAGCGCCTCGGACCCATGTATAGGTCCGTGGGGCTGTAGTCCGAGTCGTCGGAAATGACTGCTCCAGACATGCTCCACCGCTGTCGGCGTGCTCCTGGAGCTGAAGTCGGCTCCGGCTCCCGTTTTAAGGGAGATAGCAGTGCCCCGGCCGTTGCTGGCTGCCTGCAGTTCTGCAGACTCTCCCCAGCCAGTTTTCATCAGCCTTCTGTAGAAAGAAAAAAGGTAAGTAAAAGAAACGACGTTCCCTCACCTTACTGTTGCAGGTTCAACCCCTGCCGTTTGGGAGGAACGTCCTTCCTCCAGCAATGACGAGTTCGAATGCGTGTAGCGTAATGGCACGCATGCGTCGTAAGCGGGTTCTTCACGTAGTCACTCACGTGACTCCGAAGTAAAATCTATATCTATGCTTCAAAAATATCCAAGGCACACAAAAAACTTGAAATTAAAAGTGAAAACAAAAAGTAAAAGACAAGCGACTGTTGGCTGGCTGCCGTGTACACACGCCTTCACTGGAACAAATGATGACACCCAGATTTACCTTGGCACCAAATCCCCCCACAACCCCCCCCTCTCCCATATCAACTCCTGTTTGTCAGCTATAAAAACCTGGATGCAACATAATTTCCTCAAACTAAACAGCGATAAGACAGAATTCCTCCTCATAGGCTCCAAAGCCACACTCAGCAAAATCAATAACCCCACTCTCACCATCGATGGCACCACTGTCTCCCCATCTCCCCAGGCCCGTAACCTTGGCGTGATCTTTGATTCCACCCTCTCCCTTGAGCCTCACATCCGCCATGTCATTAAAACCTCCTTCTTTCATCTCCGCAACATCGCCAAACTCAGACCCTCTCTCACACCGCCCGCTGCTGAAAGACTCTTCCATGCCTTCATCTCCTCCCGACTGGACTATTGCAACTCACTTCTCCTTGGCATCAGCTCCACCTACATCAACCGACTCCAACTGGTCTTGAACGCAGCCGCCCGACTCATCACCCATACCAAATCCTGGCATCACATCACTCCAGTCCTCAAACAACTTCACTGGCTTCCCATCTCCCACCGGATCACCTACAAAATCCTGATCCTCACCTACAAAGCCCTCCACCATCTGGCCCCCCCATATCTCATTGACCTCCTCTCCCCCTACCAACCCTCACGGTCCCTCAGATCCACATCAGCCGGTCTCCTCTCCATCCACAAGTCCAACCTCCGCAGTTTTGGGGACAGAGCCTTCTCCAGGGCAGCTCCCAGGCTCTGGAACTCCCTCCCCCAACTGATCCGCAATTCCGTGTCCCTCACCATCTTCCAGTCCCGCCTCAAGACCCATCTCTTCACCTCTGCCTATCCTTAGTCCCACGTCCCCGTCCCTTTTCATCTGTGCATTAATTGCCTCATACTGTGTTTTGTATTGAATTCTGTCTTTACTTTGTGTACTAGTCATGTCTCTACTATTTATTTCATTCCCCTTACATGTTTTTCCTCTACATGCTCAATTTTTGTAAGGTGTCCTTGAGACTCTTGAAAGGCGCCCATAAATAAAATTTATTATTATTATTATTATTATAAACAAACAAACATTGGGCAGAGGATTCTAAACTAGAGTGCCCCCAGACCGGGTCCCCATTTGTTCTCCCACCGTCCCTCACAGCGGTCCCCCCACGCTGGTTCCCCATTGTTCTTTACGGTGGTTCCCCCACGCCGGGTCACCATTGTCTTCCCCTCCCCCCTCGCACTCCCATTGCTGCCGCCAAAGCTCCCATCGCCTCCACCTCTGAGGCTCCTTCGGCCCAGACAGACCTCGCCGCCCTGCTTCACCGCAGTCTCCAGCGAGGCCTGTGTGATGAGACGGGCCTACCGGGACGCTTTCCAGTCTTCCGTCATCGCTCTGGTCGTCAGCGGCGTGGTTGTTCGGCGGTTAGATCAGGCCCGCGAATGGGGTTAGGAGGGAGAGATAGATCAGCAATGATTGAATGGTGGAGTAGACGTTGGGCCGAATGGATTAATTCTCCTCCTATCCCTTATGACCTTATGAATATTGAGCTGGCATTTCCAGCTGATATAGTTAGCCAGTAATGAACATCATCCTACTTTATCTTCATTAATCATCCCTGTAATGGAATTGCCCCATGACTCACACTCATGTATCCATGTTTGGGTGTTAATGGTGGTGATTTAGGTGCAGTTCAAGCAGATAATTAGAGTTACATTGGGATTAGTATAGGTTAAACGAATAACACACGTTTCCACCTTGCCCACAGACTCCCTACTGATTTTGTAATGTAATTTGTGGTAATTAAAAATGTAAAACATTGGGACCTGGTAAAAAATGGTAAATGCCAATATGCCTACTTAACAAATCAAATTTAATAACTCCTAACTAGGAGAAGTAGAGTCTAACTACATGAACAGAATGTAAGAGGTAAATACTGTAGATAGACACAAACAGCTGGAGTAACTCAACAGGACAGGCAGCACCCCTGGAGAGAAGGAATGGGTGACGTTTCGGGTGGAGAAAATATTAAGAAAGGGGAACTGTGAAACTGAATTGTCCAAGAATGTAAAGCAAAAATGGTAATATATATTATAGACACATAAATTGAATGAATGAATGAATGAATGAATGAATAAGTTTATTGGCCAAGTATTCACATACAAGGAATTTGCCTTGGTGCTCCACTCACAAGTGACAACATGACATACAGTGACAGTTAGGAATGACACATAATCACATTAATAATAAAACATTATTGATTAAACATGTGAATTAAATAAAGTACCAGAGCAAAAGGAGGCTACATATTTTTGGTTATTGAGTAGAGCTACTACTCGTGGAAAAAAGCTGTTTTTATGTCTGGCTGTGGCAGCTTTGACAGTCCGGAGTCACCTTCCAGAGGGAAATGATTCAAAGTGTTTGTGGCCAGGGTGAGAGGGGTCAGAGATGATCTTACCTGCTCGCTTCCTGGCCCTTACAGTAGCAATGTTACAAAATTTTGAGATTTAAAAAATCAAGTCTGTAATTTATCCCATCAGATAAAGCATAAAAAGAAGTTTAATTTGACACCTAATTCACTTTCATATCTCATGTATTTAAAAAGTTATGGCCATTTTCATACTCGGAAATTAGCATCTTGTTCCCTATTGATTTTCTATGGACGTAACAAAAAAGCTGTGATCGTGGACAGTCAAAAGCCCATAACTTTCTTAAAAATTAAGAGAACTGAATGAAATTTTCAGTTATCATAGATTGAACCATTCTGAAACAAATATAAAATAATCTTACTTGGATGACCTGAAATTAAAGCATATAATTAGTTAGTTACCCAAGTGTAGCTAATTTCAAACTTCAATTACTAGATCTAAACATCTATCCATTTCTTAATAAATGATTAACATTTTTAAATAGCCTAAGTGTGCAAATAATATTCATAAATAATTCACAATAAAACATGATTTTAAATCTCATTTACATTAATTTATAGGCCAAATGGAAGGAATTTAGTGTTTAATTGCTGTAAATTAAAGTCCATTTTAAATCAGCTTTCTAGTGGGATCCTGTGAACGCGCTGGTTTAGAACGTTCACATTGCGGTAGATTTGTGCCCCCAAATGCCCAGAAAAATACTGCGGGATATAATGGGCCCAAAATTAGCTACTCGCAATATTAAACTTTGTATAAAGGGATCTTTAGAAGCCCTTTTTAATGTAAAAATAAGCTACATACCTTCTGTGGTTTGCTCTATGGGACCCTGACGGCTGTCGGTGGTCGCGGGTTTATAGATTGATTTTTAAACTACTATAACTATTATCCAAGGCCTTTAAAACTAATAATAGCTTTTGCGACGGGGTCTTCCAGCGATTTTTCGTTAATAATTAACTAGGCTGAACATCTTCGATTTGAACAGCCTAGAGAAAATCGCGTATTAAACCCGCCCCCCTCTAAACGGCGCCAATATCGCGCACACCCGCAGCGACAGATTTTCAGCGACGCTTCAGGTAGGCTTTGCAACATACCTACTTACAGTGTACAGTTTGTCAATGGAGGGAAGGTTGCAGCCAATAACCTTCTCAGCTGATCGAACGATTCGCTGCAGCCTCTGGATGTCGTGCTTGGTGGCTGAGCCAAACCAGACCATGATGGAGAAGGTGAGGACAGACTCTACGATGGCCGTGTAGAATTGGACCATCATTGCCTGCGGCAGATAGTGCTTCCTCAGCTGCCGCAGGAAGTACATCCTCTGTTGTGCCTTTTTGATTGTGGAGTGGATGGTGGCCCCCCATTTAAGGTCCTTGGCGATGATGGTTCCCAGGAACTTAAAAGACTCCACAGATGTGACTGTGGTGTTGTTGATGGTGAGTGGGGTGAGGGGAGGGGGAGCTCTCCTAAAGTATACAATTATTTCCACTGTCTTAAGAGCATTGAGCTCCAGGTACCTCATAAATTGAAAGAAAGGTAATATATAAATGAGACTATGGAGTGAATAGACTGAAAATGCCAATGATAATGAAATATCAGATATATTAAATAATTACATTTTTCAGTATTTACGAGGGAAATGAATGGCATTAAAAGTTAAGGCTAGAAATTGCTAGAATGACTAAAGTGCAGAAACTAGGTCATTTGGCCTATCATGTCGGTACAGACTCATTAGCAGAGTAATTCACTAGTTCCACAACTTGTCTCTTGTCTCCATCAATGGTGTTGATGTGCAGTTTACCAGGGAGTACAAATACCTTGGAGTGTACCTGGACAGTAAACTGGACTGGTCCAGGAACGCTGAGGCCCTGTACAAGGAGAGACAGAGACGGCTGTACTTTTTGTGATGGCGCCGCTCTTTCGACCTCTGCAGTAAGATGCTGCAGATGTTCTACCAATCGGTGGTAGCCAGTGCCATCTTCTTCACTGTCGTGAGCTGGGGCAGCAGGGTGAAGGCCGCGGATGCCAATAAGATCAACAAACTCATCAAGAAGGCTGGCTCCATCCTGGGGGCGGAGTTGGATTCATAGGAGGTGGTCTTGGAGGGGAGGATGCTGCTCAAACTGCGGAGCATCTTGCTCAATACAGCTCATCCCCTCCATGACACACTGATTAACCTGAGGAGTACCTTCAGCAACAGACTGGTTCAACCAAGACTGCAGTACAGAATGCTACAGGAGATCCTTCTTCCCTTATCAAACTGTACAACTACTCCCCTTTCTGTCATACGGTAGACTTACTCCCCTCCCCAATCTTTTGCACACCCCCAATCCTTTCCATTACATGAAATTCCACGTTTCATGTAATTTTGTATTTTATAAATGTTGGTAGATCAATTTGGAATGGGAATTGGATGGAATACTCTATTTTCACATGTGACTGGGCACAGTGACAATTTTTGCTGTATACCCGATGTATACAAATAGCAGCCACCTACGGCGCTGACAAAGTTACAAAGCCCGCTGGCTCCTCCTTTTGTTCTCGCCCCCCCCCCACCGGGATAGCCTGAGATAATTAAAATTCTATCGTATCATTCTCTGTGGCAATTTTTGCTGCTCCGCATATTTATCCAATTCCCAGCCTATATATCTACAGACAGTGCCATCTATGTTCCAATCACACATCTCCTCCTGTCACGATTGATAATTTAATACCTGTAATCTCTAGTCATTGACTTCTTCACAATTTCTATTCTATCCAGATCCTTCATCACTTTATATATTTCTATCAAATATCCCTTTGTAAATCCTGGCCAAAATAGAGCCAGAATAGCCAAAATAAAGCAGAGGATTCATGCATTACAAGGCCATTTTGGCTAATTTTGTATATCAGTATAAGAAGGCACAGGCTGCTGGCTGGTGCCAGGAAGTCTAGGTCCCAGATCAGTGTTTCAGATAAGGGACACTGCAATTGTCAGTATGTATGAGAATCTTGCAGAGGACCTCTAAAGTTTTGTAAATGCATGAGTTTGATTGGATTGCTGCAATAGTGTATATAATGTTGCAAGACAGTTACCCTGCTGTTTGTTGATTGGCCAAAGTGTTGAGCCTTAGCAGAATTGTTTTGTGTTCCAGGGTAAATATTGCATTATTCCGTTGACTAGCTTCCTCCCAGAAGCTTCTGTAAGAAACATTGTATCAGACTCTGTAATTGGATTGGGGAACTGTCAGTAATGTATTGAGGGGGGTGGAGGGGAGGAGGAGAGGGTAGGTGGGTGAGGGCAGGAGGGTGGGGGAGGAGGGGAGAGAGAGATGGGAAGAGAGAGAGGGGAGGGGAGGAGAGAGAGGGGAGGAGAGGGGGAGGCTGAGAGGGGTGGGCTGAGAGGGGTGGAAAGGGAAGGGGGTGGGAAGGGAGGGGGAGAGGTGGGGGGATGGGAGGGGAGGGGGTGGAGGGAAGAGGGTTGGGGAGGGGGTGGATGGAAGGCGGTAGGGGAGGGGTGGTGGGGGGAAGGGGGGTTTAGGGGAGGGAGTGTGGGGGAGGGCAGGGGGGTGGGTGAGAGGAAGGGGGGAGAGAGAGAGGGAGGGGAAGAGAGAGAGGGAGGGGGAGAGAGAGAGGGAGGGAGAGAGAGGGGTAGAGAGAGAGAGAGAGGGGGAGGGGGAGGGAGGGAGAGAGGGAGAGAGAGAGGAGGGGGAGAGAGAGAGAGGAGAGGGTGAGGGTGGGGAGAGAGAGTGGAGGGAGAGAGAGGGGGGAGAGAGGGAGGGAGGGAGAGAGTGAGGGAGAGAGGGAGAGAGAGAGAGAGAGAGGGAGAGAGGGCGAGAGAGGGGGAGAGCGAGAGAGAGGTGTGAGAGAGAGAGAGAGAGAGAGAGAGGGGTGGAGAGAGAGAGAGGGGGGGGAGAGAAAGAGAGAGGAGAGGGGCAGGGTGGCAGCTCGCAGGAGCCCGATCTGAGGACGGTGAAAAGCAGCGGGGGGACCAGCCGTTCGTGGCTTCCGCAAAGGGAAGTGCACCCACCAGTGTGACAGAACCGGGCCGGGCCGGGGTGGGGGGGGCAGACGATCGGGCCTCCCGGAGAGGAGGTCGTCTCCTGTGACGGGTAGAGAGGAGAGGGGAAAGAGGGAGGAAGGAGAGGGGAGGAGGTGAGAAGAGGATGGGGGGGGAGCCGGGCGAGTGAGTGGGCTGCGACATGCGGAGAGAGACAGAAGTGGCTTCTGACTCTCTGGAAATTCACAGCTGGAATGAGCGGGCAGGGGATGGGGGGGGGGGGGGGGGGCGGTGGGTGGGGCTTCACAAGCTGCGCCGACAGTGAGGAGAAGCTTCATCGCATAGGCACCTCTGAGTTTCGAGATCTGCAGAACAAAGATCCTATAGCGGAGCTGAGCTGTAGAATCTTTGTTCTGCAGATCTTTCTCGATCTTTCTGCGCCTTTTGAAGAACTGGCACTGCACAGGTGGGGTGGGCTAACGTACCTCGTGGAAATTTGCGCATGCACGTTGACAGTAGCTGCATTAATACAGAGCGGCGGGGGGGGGGGGGTGGGGGCACGAGGAAAGGCATTGTGAGGTGCGCAGCTGGGCAGTCTTTATATACTTTTTTAAATGTCAGTTTGGTGATAATTTTCAGCAAATATCTCTGGAAATTATTGAGCAAATTTAGAGATTAGTGGATTTCTGAAATCATAATTTAAATCCCTACCGAAATATGTAAACATCTCCATGTTTATGCGTCTGTTTTTCGAGGAAATATGTTTCAATGGCAAAATGACACACACACACACACACACACACACACACACACACACACACACACACACACACACACACACACACACACACACACACACACACACACACACACACACACACATACATTTTATTTACCACTATCAGGTATCCCATCAGTCTCCAATATTCAGAAAAAAATATCCTGTGAAATATAGGTCTGAAACATTCAGCAGTATTTAATGTATATGGCTTCAAGGAACATATGAGCTACAGGGTTGAGCTCTGATTGATAATGTTGAGCGTGAGGGGGATATAGTGATTTGAGCAGTGCCTGAGTCGGGTGACATACAGAACTTGTTGATGGATTCACTGAGTTTGATCATTCACAGGAGGTCACTAACCATCTTGTGGCATTGCATCCAGGTGCTGATAAATTTATTTCTGTAGATAAATAGCAATTTATATAGATATAGTAGTTGCCCAGGTGCCAAAGACCACCCAAAGTGCCGCCGGGCAACCTAAACGGCGAGTCATTTTGCCCGGCTTGGCACTGCAGATACTGGTTTATACCGAAGATAGACACAAAAAACTGGAGTAACTCAGCGGGTCAGGCAGCATCTCTGGAATGGAATGTGACATTTCGTATCGGCGACGGCTGTAGTGCGGGGCAAAGATACCAGGTGCGCGGTGACGAAGGGTCGGAGCGAATGACAGGCCCCGCGCAGCAGCAGCGGCCGCGGCAGTGGCTCCACCATCCATCCTGTACTGATCTCCATTCATCCTGTACTGACCCACCCTCCATTTATCCTGCACCGACCCCCCCCCCCCCATCCATCCTGTAGTGCTTCACATTCATCTTTTACTGATTCTCCATTCATCCTGTACTGATTCCCTCCATTCATCCTGTACTGAACCTCCCATTCATCCTCTACTGATCTCATCATTCATCCTGTACTGAACCCCCCATTCATCCTCTACTGATCTCATCATTCATCCTGTACTGATCCCCTCATTCATCCTGTACTGATCCCCTCATTTATCCTGTACTGATCCCCCATTCATCTTTTACTGATCCCCTCATTCATCCTGTACTGATCTCCCATTCATCTTTTACTGATGAATGGGGGATCATCCTGTACTGATTCCCTCATTCCTTCTGTTTTGAGCTCCATTCATCCTGTAGTGATCCCCCATTCCTCCTACACAGACACTCCGATCCACACTGTACAGTTCCCCCCCATTCATCCTGTACTGACCCCCCCATTCATCCTGCTGCTGATTCCCCCACCCCCCCATCCATCCTGTACGGATCCCTCCATTCCAGAAGAATAGGGGGAACAGTCTGAATAAGGGTCTCGACCCGAAATGTTGCCTATTTCCTTCGCTCCATAGATGCTGCCTAACCCGCTGAGTTTCTCCAGCATTTTTGTCTACCCCCATACATCCTGTACTGATCCCCCCCTCCCCCCCCCCCCCCATCCATCCCGTACTGATCCCTCCATTCAACACCACTGTCTTCAGAGTGAACATTGACTATGTTTGATAACGGAATGCAATCAAATGTGTTTTAAATCCCAATGTTATTATTTGTTTTAGTCCATAAAGATGGATTAATTAAACTGTGAACATGTGAAACATTAAAACTGCAGTGTTCTATTGTCACTGCTACCATTCCCGGAATCCCGGAAGTGGCGGCGCTGTTAACAGCTGCGGCTCGCCTGCAGTCCGTCTGTCTTTACTTTTTTCTGTTTTTTTTGTCTTGTTTTGGTTAAGTTTTAGTTTGTTGGGTTGTGTTAGAGGGGGTGAAACATGTTCTCTGTCTCTTCCTTCGGGGGAATGCGACTTTTTCGTGTCGTATCCATATTGATGCCATATTGGAGGAACGGCTGCTAACCAGCAGCCGTCCGTTAAACTCGCTTTTTTAAAAGTTTTTTAGTTAGTCCTGTCTCGTCCGTTTGGAGAAATTGACTTTTTAATGTGGGGGGTAGGGGGCAATTTTATTTCTAGGTCCCTACCTGGTCGGTGAGGCAGCTTTTTCTCCGGGCTGCCCGTCGACCCGTCCTCGCGGCCTACCAGCGGGCTTGGAGCGCCGTTTCCTGGCGGGGACCGCCCAGCACCTCGGCCTCGGTCGCGGCACAGCGCTGGAGCGCTATCGTGGAGCGGAGCGGGCGATGCCTTGCCTTGGTCGCCGCGCTGGAGCGACGCGCTGGAGCTCCGGTGAGCTGGACCGCCGAGAGCAACACCTCCGGGCTGCGGGTCTGCGGAGCGGAGCGGAGCGGGCGGCGCGATTTCAACATCGGGAGCCTGGGAGCTCCAAACCGGCGCGGCCTTGTCGGCTCTGGAAGCCGCGGTCTACAGCTTGGAAGCGGCCGTTCCAGGTGGCCCAGCCGCTGAGAGGACTCTCCCGACGCCGGGGCAAGACCACCCGGTGAGAACGGCCAGGAACATCGGGCCTCCGTAGAGGCAACTGCTGTGGCAGGCCTGACTTTGGGTGAACTTGGGGTTGGGGACTTGACATTGTGCCTTCCCCCACAGTGGTAACCATTGTGGGGGGATGATTTTCTGTCTCTACGTAATCCTGTTAGTCTTTGTCCAAGATGGCTGCCGTGAAGGGAGAGTGGACGCTGGCGCGCTTTGGCTGCCGCTGCTCTCTCTTCACATTGTGTTTTTGATTTTCTGTTTTTGGACTGAATTCTGTTTTTAGTTTGTGTCTCTGTGATGTCTTCATTATTTATTTTACTCTGATTATATGTTTATATTCCTGTTAATCTATGTAAGGTGTCCTTGAGATGTCTGAAAGGCGCCCAACAAATAAAATTTATTATTATTATTATTATTCTCTGCCTCCATCTGCGCTGAGGCCTAATGGCGGAGCTGGCGGCCTCCAACCTGCGACCGACCCCGAGGCTCCGGAGGCAGAGCCAGCCAGGACTTACCAACGAGAGGCTGGCCGTCTTCGGGGCTGGGGCAGCGGTGGCCCGACTTGCTGGTGCGGCGTTCTGGCTTTCGGCGGCGGCCTGGAGCTGATGCAGCGGGGCTCGGAGCTGAGACTGCGGCTGGGGCAGCGGCCTGGAGCTGGGGCGGCTGCCCGGAGCTGGGGCAGCGGCCCGGAGCGGAGACTGCGGGACCTGGAGCGGCGACTGCGGGACCCGGAGCTGGGGCGGCGGCCCGGAGCTGGGGCAGCGGCCCGGAGCGGAGACTGCGGGACCTAGAGCGGCGACTGCGGGACCCGGAGCTGGGGCGGCGGCCCGGAGCTGGGGCAGCGGCCCGGAGCGGAGACTGCGGGACCTGGAGCGGAGACTGCGGGACCCGGAGCTGGGGCGGCGGCCTGGAGCGGAGACTGCGGGACCCGGAGCTGGGGCGGCGGCCTGGAGCGGAGACTGCGGGACCCGGAGCTGGGGCGGTGGCCTGGAGCGGAGACTGCGGGACCTGGAGCTGGGGCGGCGGCCTGGAGTGGGGGCGGCGGCCCAGAGCTGGGGCGGCGGCCCGGAGCTGATGCTGTGGCGGGCTGTCTCGGAGCGGAGACGGCGTTCCGGCTTTCGGCGGCGGCGACATCACCACAGAAGTCCGCTGGACTGAAGAGCGGCATCTTCGGCCTGGATCGATCGTCTCAGCGCAGAGGGAGAACAAGGAGAGAAGCGACGGAGACTAAGACTTTGCCTCCATCACAGTGAGGATGTGCTTGGTGAACTCACTGTGGTGGATGTTTAATTTGTGTTTATTGTATGTTTTGTTATTATTGATTCTGTGTATAACTGCAGGCAACATAATTTCGTTCAGACCGAAAGGTCTGAATGACAATAAAGGATCTATCTATCTATCTATTGACACATTATTACAGAATTCATTTTAACGGCAAATCAATGATCTTAATATGGAGTATCAGTACTGTAGTTATTTAATGAGCAACATTCATAAATATACGTTGGATTTATCCAGGTTTTACTTCTACAGTCGGTCACATACATCACAAATTTGGTCAGGAGATATTTCAGTTGAAATTTAATGTTAATTCTGAAGTGGGAATGATGGAAACAGCGTTTATCAATAATTTTTTTTTAAATCTGGTGCGTACAAACTGGGTATCTTCATTGCTGTCCATAACACGTAGATCTAATCTGAATGTCCAGTAATGTGGCGTTTTGACACCTATAATCATATTACCAAAAGAACATTTGCTGCAGTTATGTCATTTGGCAATCTCTTGTCAGTTAGTGTAATGTTTAACCTGTCAGATGGATATAGTTGGTTTTAACAGCTATTATCATAAAATGCCTTTTGAAATGTCCATGCAACCTGTATATTTTGTTGTGGATAAATGATGTGGGAAGCGAGAGTGTTTCTGTGCCAATAGCAATAACGACCCATGCTATGGCCATGTCATGGTAATTTTCGGTCCTTCACAGAAAACATGCTTGTATCAATCTGTAGTGTGCATGATTAAGCATATATGTTTCCATGGTCCAGGATTTATTGATACAGGTTGATCATACACTGAATAATCCAACCACATTTTTGTTTGGAAGTGGAAAGAACTAATAGAAATTGCATTCATTGCAATGTGTAAAAAGAGTTGAGATACTGTTTTATAATTTTGCTGCATGTCATTGTGGTATCTATCATGTCTTAATTGGTGAATATGTTTAGTTTGTGACTTTATTCGAAGCAGAAATAATATGTGAATGCTTCATTGAGCATAATTCCGACTGGTAACTACGCACTTCGTCCGAGCACATTATCGCACACTTCATGCAAACCGTCTTAAATGACCATCTAAACTGTCATTTGGCAACCTAAAAAGCTGCCTAGGTTGCCCAGCTGGCAACAGGGAAAAAAAGTTAAGTGAGAGCCCTGTATAAGAATTTCCATATCTCCTACAAGCCCTCTAGTGCAGCTTCCAAAATATCTGGATTCTGCTTCTCCCTTACCGGCCATTCTTTACAGTTTCACAGCCCAGCTCAGATTACAAATTTTGAAAGAGATGTGCAGGACACTTTTTTTCACACAGAGCGATGGGTGCCTGAAACGTGCTGCAAGGTGGTGGAGACATTTAGATAAGTACTTGGACAGAAAGGGAATGGAGGGATATGAATCATGTGCAGCCAGAGGAAATGGATTTAACTGACTACATGGGCATGGGCATTGTAGGCTGAGGGCCTGTTTTGTGCTGTACTGTTCAATGGAAATGAAACACAAGATTGGTATGGCCTGTTTATGATTGAGATGTCAACATGTCTAGTAACAGTCAATTGTTACTTTATTGCTGTTTTATTGTTATGTGTATTTTATACGTTATTTTAATTGTCCATACTTTCAAGATATTCTTTCTTGAGGAAATCATTGTTTTTATTTTGTAATATAAGCAGAATGATTACAGTCATTTGTTGCTGATTTTGAAATCATTATAGGTTCAGTTTCTATTTCTCACCCTATTTGCTTAACATCATTAGTTAGAGAATGATAAATATTTCCATGGTGGCAGACGTTCTACTCCCAGAGCAACTGGGTTACATGCTGAGTGTGGAATATAAAACTGGAAATGATCCTTTTGGTAAACCATATGTTTTCTCAGTGTATTGTCAACTATGTAGATTTGGAAATAATTAGATCCAACTGTAATCACATTTGTTATTCTATGGCAGTCATTTCTCACTATCTTATACATTTTCTATCTGTTCTTTTCTTTTTCTTTTGTATTCTTTTTTTTTTTAATGGTTCCACTTATTTTCACTTTCTGCTCCTCTATATTCTTTTAAATTTTCTGTATTCTTCTTTACGTTTTCCTCCTAAATTTCACTAAATCTTTTAAAAACCTTCTTTAGCTTTCCCTTGTTTCCAGGCACCATATGTGATGTTGCTCTGTACCAGTGCATTAAAATCTTTATTAAAAAAGGGTGTGGACTTGACCCCATCACTTTATTCTTTTATTTCCAATGGGAAAGTATTTGCCTTTTGTTTACTCCCCCCTATTTATCTCAGTTGAAAACAAAATTTGGTAAGTACTGGCAGCATGATTCATGTATTAATGATAAGTATTTGCAAAATACTTTAATAATAGAAGTTGTGCCAAGAGTTCATATCCTTGTGAACAGGAGTTCATATCCTTGTGAACAGGAGTTCATATCCTTGTACTTCAGATTGTAGTCCCAGAGCAAATGGGTTACATGTAAGTATTTTCAACTATATACTGTAGATTCGAGTAAGGAGGATAAAAATAGAACAGTTGGTGCAATTGGGAGAGAGTGGGAAAGTGATATTGAGGCCAAGATTTGTTCAGCCTTGATCTTATTGAATGGCACAGCAGACTTGAAGAATTGATTGGCCATCACGAATGCAGGTGTCTAGTTTCCATTTGATCCTCAGCTTTGCTTTTGCATATTTCCTAATGTTAATAAAAGGTCTTTACAGAAACATCATCATCAGCTGAGTCTGAACTTTGGAGACAACTTATTTTGTGTCCATCTTCAATGTTTCAAATGTTGGCATCACTGTCATCGTCCGTTCTGAAAAGGATGCAAGCTTCTGGCGACAATCAGTGGGAGCCATCGCTTGTTGCAATAGATGATGGTGGTTGCAGAATTAGCTCACAATACTTCAATTTTCCAGCCCCGCCACTTTGGGGACTGATACCTAACGACAACCACAGCATTGTTTGCTGTTGTTAAAGATGAACTTTTCAGTAAATATTCTGGTACCTACCTGAACAGCAATTATTAAGTAGAAAATCAAGCCTTCATCAAACCCCATTCACTATGTGCTATTTAAAGCTTAACTTAACCACTTACCTCTGTAGCTGTTCTAATTTACTTTAGAGGCTCATCAAGGAATAAAAAACCATTAACCCTTATCTCTGTGGTGAAGGGTGAAATGCATTGGCATTTCTCCATTCCTTCTTTGCAACTACCTGTAGCGGCAGATTTTTATATCGTTCAAGAGATTACTCCATCTAGCCACTAAGTAGACTACATGGTTAAGGAGAATGTCGTAATATGCATGTGAGCTCTCCATGAGACCTTCAGAACTTCTTCACAGATAAATATTCATAACAGTATTTTGATTAATAGTTTCTTTATTGTTGAAGAAACACAATAAGATACATCTGACCTTCTTCTCCGACTCGTACACTTTAATCTTCGTCAAACTCCAACATATTGCTTTAAACGTTAGAAAACTCCTTGTGTCTCGGTTAAACTTCACATGGTCGAAGGGTAAGCCTTCCCCATATAAGTCCGAACTAAACTAAAAACAAAGCTTCTGCTCAAGAAACCTAGCTCCAATCACGCCCTAGAATACGTCATAAATCCCACTTACATAATAACGGGCAGTCCAAAATTAAAAAGCAATTGCCATAATTAATTACACACAAAACAAGCCAAATGGCCACTACATACCGGCCCCTAATTGTTCCGAGTATATAATCAGGCAATTATTAATAAACATCAAAAAAGTAGCCATGAAGGCTTAACATCTATCAAAAGCAAAAAGTCAGGGAATTGAACCCCGGTCTCCCATGTGACAGGCGAGGATACTAACCACTATACTAACGAGAAAAATAGCATGCACTATATATCCGCCTTCAGAATTCTTCATCGACTCTTCCATCTTCACTTTCGCCTTCTAGAAGCAAGCAAAACTTGATTATTGATCTTATTAAAACACTGTCTTTAGTTTAAACTCGTACCGTGCGCACTTAATCCTTAAAATCAGGCATGATACCCAGTATATAGTCCGAAACATAACGGTCCCAAGCTTTGATAGCATGAAACTTGTTCCTCCATGTCCGATCAGCTCATGGATGTGTTATAACAGCAATGTTGAAGTGTGAAAATCCTTCGAGAGAATAACAGGATTTTTAGCAATAAAGTTCACCATTAGGTTTGATTTAATTTCCGGTTCATTAGCAGAGATTTCAAATCCCAGCTCAAGCTTTGGCCATTCTCTGTCTAGCTTACAGAGAGACTTTAGTTCATTGATCCATCTCTTATCGCTTAAGAAGCGGTTCGCTGTCAGTCCTCGAGAAACTTCATCCGCAGGATTTTCTGTGGTGTTAACATATTTCATTTGTACAACATTAGTAACTCCCAATGCACTTTCCATTGGCAGATTGTCTCTGTCCAAATCAAACTCTCTGGTTTCTTTGGCTCTGTCATCTGGTGGAATTCTTTCACAATTGTCGCTACTCCACTTAGAAAGTGTGAATCCTCCCTTATTGCAGAGGGAAATCAGATGTTTTACTGGTTGAATTGCTTCCTGCTCAGTAGACTTGGATTTTAAGCAATCATCCACGTAGTTGCATTTGGCAAGCTTGCTTTCATAGGTCTAGATATTGAGTACAGGAGTTTCAGGCAGCAGAGTGGAGCAAACGGTGGAGCTGCTGCCTCAGTGCCAGACACCTGGTCAGGGTTCAATCTTAACCTCTGGCGCTGTCTGTGTGGAGTATACACATTTTTCCTGTGACCGTGTGGGTTTCCCCCGGGTGCTCTGGTTTCCTCCCACATCCCAAAAATGTACAGTGTAGGTTAATTGGCCACTATAAATTGCCCCTAGTGTGTAGGGCATAGGAAAGTTAGATAACATTTAACTAGTGTGAACGAGTGATCGATGGTTAGCATGGACTTGGTGGGCCGAATGACCTGTTTCCTGCTGTATCTCTGTACCTATTCCATGCTATTCCATGCTGTATCTCTGAACTAAACTACAGTATATTGCGATGCCATGTTACAGCTCCAAGTTTATTGTGGAACCATGTATTGTGGGATCAGTTCTGGTCATCTAGCTATAAGAATGATACCATTAAGCTTGAAAAGATGCAGAGAAGATTCATGGGGATGCAATCAGCATTGGAGGCCTGTAATAAGTAAAGGCTGGATAAGCTGAGGGTGTTTTCAGTTGAGCTGCTTTCACATGGTTGAGGGGTGACACCTTTTAGAGCTTATAGAGTTATATAAAACAATGAGGGACGTAGGTGAGAAGGATAGTCACAGTCTTAATGAGAGCAAAAAGGATTAGTGTAGATGGACAATAAGGTTGGCATTGGTGTGATAGATCAAAGTGCCTCTTTCTGTGCTCTATGACTCTATGCATCTCCTTCTGCAGGTGCTGGCTGATCTACTGAGGGTTTCCAACATTTTCAGATTTCCTGAAAATTGAGGTTTTGATTTTACATTGGTTTCCAATTATTTTTTAAACTCTGAACTTTATATTCTTGAAAAATAATTACCGATGGAATCTCCTTTTATGTTTCTATTTGGAAGTTTACTTGCTGACTAGCTCTGCCTATAAAGCTTGTCATCAGTGGGAATTATTTTTTTTTTCTCAGGCCTACAGAGCGCTCTGGTGAAGATGTTGACATAATATTTACCCGGCTAAAAGAAGTGAAGGCATTTGAGAAATTTCATCCCAATCTTCTATACCAAATCTGCCTGTGTGGGTATTATGAAAATCTGGAGAAAGGTGTAACATGTAAGTCACCAACTATTATTTATCACAATATATATCTATCTATCTATATATTAAAACTGTGTGTGTGTGTCTGTGTCTGTGTCTGTGTGTGTGCGTGTGTTTGTGCGTGCCAGATTCGGCCTTTGATTCCTTGCTACGCCAAAACAATTCCGAAATTCTCCGATATTTTTCCCATTTTGCTAGCGATTTCACTTTTACATTCAATCATCCACTCCTCAAAACATTTGGACATTTGTATGTACATGTTTTTAATAAAATCCTCCCCCCCCCAATCACTCATTTTAAAATCTAAATCGGACTCACGAGCTGCTTGACGTCACAATGCCAACGTGCCGACCAATCTGCCTCCAGTATGCCTCCAAGTACGCTCTGCGCCACGGCTTCCGTTGCTGGACTCCAGCGCGCGTCCGCCTGCCCGCCTGCCCGCCTGCCCAAAGATACTAGAGGATACTATAATCTTTGCGCCTGCCCGTCCCCCACCCCCCCCACCCCCCCACTTTACCTCTCTCCCCCATCCTCTCCTTCCTCTCCCCCTCCTCTCCCTCCCTTCACCCCCACTCCGCCCTCTCCTCCCCCCCTTCCTGTACTCAGGGTCTAAAGCGAGCCCATGGAGCTCAGAAATATCATGAGAGTTCTGCAGAAGCCCGCCCGCCACGGCCTTGCTCAGGGTCAACGCCCATCCACATCCTCGCTCGGTCCGGCGCCTGGTGGGGAGGCTGCTGCCACGGGCCAAGCCCGGCTCGATGCCGCTCGCCCGCCGCCTCGCTCGGGTCCTCAGCAGAGTCTGGGCTGGAGCAGAGTCTGGGCTGGAGCAGGGCCTGGAGCTGGAGTGAGGGCCAAACCCGGGGTTTGGGATGGTGCCGTGACCGGGGCCAAAAAGAAGCCGCCCCGCACCCGCCAGCAGTCTCTCT